>NC_068984.1:65431451-65437739 GCF_001194135.2 Octopus bimaculoides
ATATATATATATATATATATATATATATATATATGTGTGACACTTATACGGAAATAAGTACTGGATTGGTATCAACTAAAAACATCCTGGGAAAATGTGCCTCAACAAACTAGTTGAAACCAGGAAAAATATAAATATATACATAAAAATGATTACATTGTGCAGTAGGACCATTGAAAAATATCTGAATTTGATCTCATTAAAATATATATGAAACTGAAGACAAACAGAATTACCAAGACTTAATATTACCTCATTCAATCTTATCAAAAAAGTCCTTAGTTTCAGTTTAGAGCATACAATATTTGTAAAACAAAGTCATCTATAAAATTAAAACTAACATCTATAGTGAAACTTTACTTTTAAAATATTCTTTAATGATTACAAGCTGTTTCTCATTGGCCACTAAATGACATACATGTGAAAGTTAGTTATACAGGAGTGCTAAGGTATTTTGTTTTGCCCAATCAAGACTTAAATAAAATTACAAGATAGCATTTATAATGTGTAAGTCAAAAAGAATGTATAATTAGTAATATCATATCCAAATCAAAATTGACTCTAGTGGGGTTTGGATTCAGAATTAAGGAACTATAATTTCCCTGTGTAATATGATTATCTTTATAATTTGTAGAAATTACACAGACTCTTTCACCTTAGTAATTACAGATAATAAAAATAATTTAGGCCTTACTTCATAATTACAGTGTAATGTTTGGTCAAAATATTTGTTTTTATAGAAATTAAATTGTTTATACATTACAATAAGTTAAAATGTTATTTCTCATACGTTAACAGATATTGCCAAGTTTAACATAATTAGACAGCTTAATTATTTTATGATTCTCCATTTTTCTTGTCAAATCCAAGTTATTTTCTAATCACTAAGACAAATTTTTCTAATTTAGAAAAGACATGAAGTTCCATGAAATGTTTGAAAATAAATATTTTTAGCAGAATATGGATGTAAGTTGTGGCTACAGTTGTCAGACAGACTAACATAAACTGGTCATCATCATATCTGAATTTTGTTGATGTTATTTAAAAAAATTTTTTTTTTTGCTTAAACACTGTTAAATTAAGTTTCTTAAAATAAATTTGTTGTTAATTTCCTGAAATAGTCAGCTATCTCTATACCATTCAGACATGCATATGTAGCCACTTCTCAAAACTTGTAGCAAAGAAGATAATTTGATTTAAACTTTGAGCATATATTATTGAAAGTGAATTTAGATTTTTGAACTAATTTATCCTCGTAATTTCACTTAGCTCATCTTCTGTTAAGTACAAAGGACACCTACACATAACATACAGTGGTCTTCATAATTTCTTTTTAACTTAGAGTTAATAAGGAACAAGCATTATCTGAAAACTGCAGAGTATCTTATATTCTATTTATGCAGCATCTACAAAAAATATAAAACCATAATTGCTACTGCTGCTGTAAATACAAGTTTGCAGTAGTTTATGTGAAGAAACAAAAGCAACCCCAGTCAAATAAAACTCATAGAAAATAAATGAATAGCATAAATAGTATAGGAAGTAAAATAAGAAGCACTTGCACAAATCGTTTTGGATGAAACTAGCTGTTGGAAACCATGCGTTTTCTAGTCTAAACTATTTTTCACCCTTTCTTTTTAGAAAACAAGATAGACAAATAGTTATGAATGCGAAGAGTTTCCCTGGTGAAGAATTGACAACCCGACATTGATTAGTGTTTAGATAGGCAGTCACAGAAGAAGAAAATCTGGAAAAGGAAGAAGTGGAAACTTTAAGGTCAAGCAAAGAGCCAGAAATTTAATAAAATACTAGCTGAAGCAACTGATGGTAGATGAGGGAGATTTATAGCATAAAGACAACTGTAATCTCCCAGAGAACGACTTGTTAAGGGCTATAGACAATGTCTGTGGCTGGTGCAAGATTTCAGTCAGATGAAGAGTGATGTGGTGGTGGAACAGTGAGGTTAACAGAGCTACATAAGAGACAGGTTTAGAAAGACAGGAAGAATGTGGGCAACAGCGAATTATATCACATAGCTAGAAAAGAAACTAAGTGATAGGTTTGTTCCTCCAATCATGTTTTAGCCTCCCAGCACCCTGCTTAAAGCATCCCTCTATATCTTGCCAACTATTTCATTCAAGAGGATTGTTCATACTTTTAAATTACAAGACAACTCATTAGTGCTGTTCCCACAAAAAAGTTCTCAGTGCACTCTGTAAAATGGTTGGCATTAAGAAGGGTATCCAGCTGTAGAAATCATTCTAAAACTGCAACATGGGAGCAATACAAGTTCTTTCACAGATTGGATTCTGAGAAAACATGCAACTCATAATAGCTTGGAAAGCAGGTATAACATGAAGAAGATGATGATAATGATGACTGCAATGTTAAGATGAATGACTATTCTTATTTAAGATTATAAACAACTCAAATTAGGACATAGCTGCAGTTAAAAAAATCTGATTATTACCAAGACAGATATTTTTTTAGGAATTTACATTAATAAATGCCAGTAGCATTACGTTACATTAGCAATCATCTTCAACTTCCAACTGCAGTATTAGATGGCCACAATCTTCCTTACTCATTGCAGAGTTTATGAATGATTATGCACTCACAGTCCCACCATTGTGGGATTTAATCAAATTCCTTAAGGGAAATTTTAACCCAGAATGCAATGAGTCAGAATAGAATACAGTGAGACATCTTGTCTAATGCTCTAACAATTTCATCAATTCATTGCCCTGGACTTGTGCTTTATCAACCCTGAAAGGATGAAAAGTAAAGATAACTTCAGCAGGCTTTGAACTTAAGAGATCAGAGAACCATAGCAACTTCAGCAAGGCATTTTGTTTGACAGTCTTATGCCTCAGCCAGTTTGTCATGAAATTAGTCTAGTATATCATCCTTCTCAACATGTATAATATGCGAATGTTCTTCATCTATAAAAGACATTATTTATTTGCTGAATTTATCTGACATTATTTATTTGCTAAATTATCACTCAAAAATCACAATAGAATAATGGTAAGGACTCACTGAACTACATTTCAAGTTCAGATTTGAAATGTTTGATCTACTAACCTATGACCTCACCAAGTTTTCCAACCATTCTTTAGAACACTTCATTTTATGTTCGTTTATTCTGAGATTTGAAAATATGCTTGTATGTTACAGAACAAATAAAGTCAACCTTATTTCTCAGACACCCTTACGCACTCAATATGGTGGTAAAAATGAGAATATCCTCTCTGAATGGTGATAATAATGATTATAAGAATCACATATTCCACCACCTTGAACTTCACTTTTATATCTCTTTATCAGAGAGAAGATCATCAAAACTTGATTCAGCAATTGCTTATCTGTGAGATGACCAATTAAAGCAAACATGTGTAAGCATACTGGCCAGTGAGACTGGTTGGTCAATTATATTTTTATTTAAAATAAAAGAAACAAAACACATGTAATCTAAAGTACTAATGAAGAGGTTCATAAAATGTTCTATGCAGATATATAATTATAGCCCATGCTAGAGATGCTTAGTAGCATTTTGTCCATCTTTATGTTCTGAGTTAAAATTCTGCTATGGTCTATGAAATAAGTACCAGCTGAGCACTGGGGTTGATGTAATCAACTAGTCTACATCCCTAAAATTCCAGGTCTTGTGATTATAGTAAAAACAATTATTTTTCTAAAAACAGTCCAAAGGTTAAATGTAAAAAATGCAAGGCAATCAAATTTGATATTTGTATCAAAATAAAATGCTGATGTTTCAGTTATTCTTTTATTCTTTTACTTGTTTCAGTCATTTGACATGATGAGCCACCGCCTTTAGTCATGCAAATTGACCCCAGAGCTTATTTTTGTAAGCCTAGTACTTATTCTATCAGTCACTTTTGCTGAACTGCTAAGTTACGGGGACATAAACACACCAGCACTGGTTGTCAAGCGATGTTGGGGGGACAAACACAGACACACAAACACATACACACACATACATATACTTATAGATATACATATACGATGGGCTTCTTTTGGTTTCCGTCTACCAAATCCACTCCCAAGGCTTTGGTTGGCCCAAGGCTATAGTAAAAGACACTTGCCCAAGGTGCCACGGAGTGGGACTGTACCCAGGATCCTGTGGTTGGTAAGCAAGCGACTTAACACACAGCCACTCCTGTGCCTATATCTGAAAATTATTTTCAAGACTTTAAGAATTTAACCTATATGGCCAGCTATCAAGTACTGCATAAATGCATGACTATATATTAAGAATATGAGAGAGAAAGGGGGAGGGAGACTGAGAGAAAAGAGGAAAGAAATTGAGGTGTTTGACAAATGTATGCTGGATTGTAGGAGTGCTCCCCAAATAGTTTTCATTTATTAGAATTTGTTAGAGATGTCATCATCACCATCATCCTTTAATGTCAATTTTCCATGTTAGCACAGTGGCCTATAATTAAATGAGGTGTGTGTCAAATGTATGTAGGACTGAAGGAGTGTTCCCCAACAGTTTCCTTTTATTATAATTCATCAGAGATGTCCTTAGTCTATATTTAAAAGCTTGTCTCATCAAAATTGGAAATTAATTCAAATATTTCTAGAGCCTATATAGAGCAGAAAGTGTTCATGAGAATAACAGAACAACACAGAAATAATTTTATTAGATGAAGTTTAAATTACCATAAACTTTATAAAACTTACAGTCATTGTAGAGGAGTTTCTATTGAAATAAAAACAAAAGGAAATACTCATTCAGCAATTTTGTAAACCATGCAATATTGTTCAATAGTCACAAATTTAAGATAGTCAGGGTCAAGTTTGTAGAGAGCTGGGATATATATCGCATTTATGTAGACAAAGAAAATTTCTAGTCATATTTAATGTGCTTATTGTATTGTCATTCTCTTCTCAAACTTGCTTTAGTGAAATAGTAAAATGCAGCAATGGTTTTCAATGACAAAAACTTATAATGATCTTAATTATTAAATTATATGGGGAGGACAGTATTTGATTGAATAGAACATAATTTTGGTCTTAGGTTACCATATTTAAATTTAGAGTGGATTGTATTAACTTGAATTTCTTCTGAAATCAATAATCCAAGTAGTGTAATAAGTAATGTAAATTGATAAAGCCCACAAAGGACAGATAGTTCTAGTTTCATGTTAGAAGACAGTGGAATTAAAAATCTGACATTGCTTCAGGATACAATGAAAACTATAATTTATCCAAGTTAATGAGTTTAATATATTAGAATATTGAAATTTAAAACTTAATATCTTAATATATATGCTTTCACAGAGTATATTACGAAGATGGTTTCTTTATGCAAGAAAATTATGATTTTAAAAAAGAAATTCTTATAATTAAATTTTTTTCTACAAAAATTATATTTCTAACCAATATATTCGGACAGATATTCAGGTTAAACACGAAACACATGATTTGAATAATTATTAATTTGCTAGTGATTTAGAATCTGTGTATTTCCTCTTGATGAGTTAATTCTAATATATTCTTCATTTGAACTATCAATGTTTTCTCAGTAACATATGATTATAAGAAACACTACATATCAAATTTAACATTCAACAGATTTAAGCAACAAATCCAGAACAAATCCTAATACAATGATTGAGATACAGATATACTTTTAAATAAAAGAGACAGTCATTTGGCCTATTTGCAAATCATTTATAACTTGTAACTGATTGGTTTTAGGTTTGTTTGCAAAGCATTTGGCTGTTCTAGATAACAAATATCACATATATAGAACAAGAAAATATTATTTTAATTATCCTCATTAACATCATCATCATCATCATCTGGTTGATGTAAAATAATGATGAGACCTATTGAGACAATGCTCTAATGCCAGATGTCATTTTTATCACCAACCCTTACTTGTTCTTCAAGTAAATATATTTTTATTCTTCTGGTCTTCACACATCAAAACTGATAAAAACTAGTGAGATAGGAGACAAATTATTTATAAGTGGCATAAACAAATGTCACTGTGTGTCAAACGGTGTCAGTGTGAAGACATACAGAAATGATAGACAGCAGCCACTTGGCTGAAACACATAAATAAATAAATAAATTATCATACATATATCATCATCATCATCATCGTCGTTTAACGTCCGCTTTCCATGCTAGCATAGGTTGGACGACTTGACTGAGGACTGGTGAAACCGGATGGCAACACCAGGCTCCAATCTAAATTTGGCAGAGTTTCTACAGCTGGATGCCCTTCCTAACGCCAACCACTTAGAGAGTGTA
>NC_068984.1:65438563-65451106 GCF_001194135.2 Octopus bimaculoides
TTCACCCTGGAATGAGATAGAAGTTGTTTCCTGTTTGTTTACAGTCTTTATTGCACCTGAACATCTGCCACAAACAAAAACTAGCTTGCTAGTTAACCTGCCTTTGATGTTGCTGCACTTCTTATGTGTCCATAGCTTGTACCGGGTACATCTTATAGAGTTACTACCTACTCCTTTTCTACATACTGAGCAGGGCCATCTACCTGAAGGGGTTTGTGTTTTATCTACCTTCCTACTTATTAGGATTTTGATTTTATATATATATATATATATAGAGAGAGAGAGAGAGAGAGAGAAAGGGAGACAGACAGTTGACTGATAGATAAGATAGGCTTCTGCATAGTCTCTATCTGCTAAATTTCATGTACAAATCATTAATCAGTCCAAAATTCCTTCCCAAGGTACTATACAATGAACTGGAACTGAAAACAGGTTTGTAAAGTAAACTTTATAATCCCACTGCTTTACAAATCTAGCAGACAGCCAACATCTTCAGACATTGCAAAAGGTGACGAATTTGTTGAAATAGTTTATTAACAAAGAATAAAGTGCTTGAAATGATAGACTAATTATTGATAGACTATTTCAATTCCTTAAATTTTCATAATTTACCATGATGTGATTTTTTTCTCCAATTAAGTTCCACAGTGTCTGGTTATAATTGAGAAAAACTCTTGATCTAGATTGAATTGCATATAAATTTTAGGTTCTCTTATTTTATAATCCAATGAATAACCACACTAAGAAACATAAATTGTCCGTTAGTTGGTTAATGCGAGGAAACCAAACATCTTCCTAATGAAAATTAATTTGTTGAATTTACTATCTTACAAAGTGTCAGAAACAGATATGTAAATATGCAACAGTATCTTATTGAATTTCATTCTTAAATGTCAAATGATTATAAGTCTAACAAGAGACAATGTCATTAAGAGATTGGTTGCAATAGCTAACAAATTTCTCAAAACTGTTTATAGACATATGTGTCTAAGTGTATAAATGAATATGATTGTATATGGACATACAGACAGGTGTAAAATGTATATTTCTGCATCCATATTAAATATCAAATATAGATATCTTACAAAGACATGTTAAACTGAAAACATATTGAGATTTTATGAAAGAGTTTTAAATAACATGGAAATCAATTGAAGAAAAGATATATTATGAAGTATATCATATGGAATTTCAAGCAGAACAAAGCATAACATTTTAGCATTAAAAAAAGCAGTAACATTAATATCCAGCTAAATTTAAACAACAAATCTTTAGAAAATATACTGCCAAGCATTGAATGTCAGAATAACCAGAAAGAAGATTGTATTTTGTTAGGCATGAAATCTATTACTATTTGTTTTGTGAAAGGACGAGGATTTGGCTGAAATAGCACATCATCAGACAAAATGCCTTAGAGATTTTAGTTTAAGCTACAATTTTTTACTAGGTTTCAGTTTGCATTGCATTTTATTAACAATTCACAACTTAAATATGAATATGACTCCAGAAACAATTTAATTGACCATACCTCTCTAATCTAGTAATCACTGGCTGCATAATGGATGAGATAGTAAGAATGGATTGTACTATTCATTGTTCAATTTACCTTAACTATTATTTACATTACATACTACTACTACTACTACTACTACTACTACTAATAATAATAATAATAATAATAATAATAATAATAATAACAAGGTTGTAAAAGTTTAACACTGGAAACTTTGCAAGAAATAGGGATTTGAAGTTGGAAACATGGTACAATCACTGGGTTGAAAGAGTACTGGAGTCAGAAAAATGTAAAAATGTAAGATTTTCTGTAACTTTCCTATTCAAACAGAAAAGAAGTTAGAAAATGATACTCCGGACATAGCAATTATAGACAAGGAAAGGCGAAGTTGTTTACTAATCGACCTATCATGCTCATTTGATTCCAGGATCAAAAAGAAAGAGGACAGAAAACAAAGAAAATACAATCCTTAAAATTTGAATAGGAAGAATTTGGAGTATAAAAATTGTCAAGGTCATGTCTATAATAATTGGTGCATTGGGAACAGTAAGCAAAGATATAGACAAATGGGTGAAGGAGATTGGAACAGAATGCCCTGTAGAGCTCCAACAGAAGGGTTGTCTCTTAGGGACAGTAAGGATTATCAGGATGGTTATAAGCACTTGAAAGACTACTGAAAACTTGTGGAGACTCAAGGTTACAGGTGGTAACCTGCTACCTACATAAATCCTACCAGGAATAAGACCGAATCTGAGTCAAACCAATAATAATGATGATGATGATGATGATGATGATGATAATAATGTTTCAAATTTTGATACAAGGCCAATGAAAATAATAATAATTTCTGCTATAGGCAGAAATTTGGGTGGAGAAGGCTAACCAATTACATTGACCCAGTGTGCAACCGGCATTTCTATCATCAGCCTTGAAAGGATGAACGACAAACTCAACTGTGGCAGAATTTGAATTGAGAAAGTAAAGAGATGAAATGCCACTAAGCATGTCTGAAGTGTTTTTGAGTTTAATGAAATAAAGGAGCAATGGGGATCACTGTAATCAACGAGTTTGCTCTCTCAAAATTTCAGGCATTCTACATATAGTAGAAAGGATTATTATTATAAGTAGTAGCAGCAAAAGTAGCAGCAGTAATAGTAATGTTCTTGCTATTTGCATTATCATGAAAGTACTATATCCTGTAATCAGGAATAACTAGTGCACTAACATATTTCTATTCTCAGAAAATACTCTGTGTGTATATCCTCTGAGTTATTTACTTATCCATTTATTTATATCACAATTTGTTTACAATACCCTCATCAATTACTGCTCTCCAATGACTCATTCAACACACACACACACACAAACACATATACAAATGATAAGTCCCCTAATCATTTACATAAACTGCTTAATAACTGAGGTTAGTCACCTGTTTTTCACACTTCCTACCTACTCACTGCAGCTTTCACCCACTCCCTTTTCGCATTCTTTAAACCCCTTGACTGTAGTCTTTTGTTGACTATCATTGATCAGGGATTCCAAGATACCTGGTCTACTTTTTAGTCTTTCATGCTCTCAGGCGCTTCAAATATGCTAGGTAGCTGAATTAGATACACCAGACAAATGAACAAGATTGTCATGTTTATGTACCATATTATATATATATTCTCCTCCTCATTATCTTCATCATTTCATTTTAAAGTCTACTTTTCCATGATAACATGGGTCAGCCTTATATATATCAAAAGTTATTCACAGCAAAATGAGAAAGAGTGTATTAAAGGTATATAAAAGTTAAATTACTATAAAATAAAAATACAATGAAACATTCAAATGCAAAAGGCACATCCAAATTACCTTACATGAATACACACACACACACACACACATACACACATATAAACACACACACACTATGTGTGTTATATGCAAATATGTTCTAAAGAATGCCTACCAAAATTCTGCTCAACAAATATTTGTCAATCTGAGTTTGTGCAATAAGACCAAACTCAGAAAGAATCATATGGTTATGATGTGAATTTCTGAACCACAGTGCCAAGAAGACCTGTGCTGAGAAAGGTCTTTTTAGAAAAAGATCTTTGGCATTCATGCTACTAAAAAGTTTCATGATATTTAATAAATGATTAACATTTGTGTTCACTTTTAATTTTTAATCAAAAGAATACCCTTTCTAACTCCATTCTGATCCTTCTTCAATATTGAAATGGAGATGAATGTTGAGCAAGAAACAGAGATTGAAAATCATATTTCATGAAGAGTAACATGAAGATGTTTTTGGAGAATATAATATAGACTTTCTGTCAGTGTCAACTGAATTTATCATGATTACTTTAATCTTGATGTCAAAAGCTGTAATTTGGAAACCATATTATTGCTTATTTTTATTTTCTCCAATTGACACCAGTTATTCCATCTGCAAAAACTCAATTCAGTATTATACTATGAACCTGAGATTATGTTATTTTAATGCATGAACAAACTAGATCGAAGAGTACAAGATTGATTATACACTATAATGTAAGTTGATTTAAGCTAAAAACAGAAATAATCAATTTCTGGCCTGTACTATCAGCAAATAAAAATAAACAATTGAATAATAAAATTATATTTCGTAATTTTTGCAAAAAAATACTTGAAATATCTCATTCTTCCTATTTATATAAATAGAAGCTTATTTCTAATATTCACCCTACTCCTGTACTTCTAGGTCGATAATCATTACAAGGAAAGAAGAAACATCCTGCTTTCCTTCCTAAGAGACTGACATAAAGGAATAAGTGGTCTAGAACATTTAAATATTTGAATTTTTCGAGCACTTGTCGAGACCTATATATATCACCTTCCATAGTACAAAATTATCAACATTTTCTACTAAAGTTCCTCTGTAAATTACCAACTGAACAATATATTAGCAAAATAGCTAATGGTCCAGTGTGTGTTTCAATGTAATTGTATCTTTTCTTGAAACTATATCCTTTTATTCAGCAGGGTAATATAACAACATAATTATGTTTTCAAATCCAGTAACTACCTTGACTGAGTTGAAGTAAGTTTTCAGTAGTCTTTTCCCATACCACTAAAAGAAGATGTGTGATCTGATGGTGTTGTAAATTTATTTTTGGTAAAGAAAATAAGAAACTAAGAATTCAGTGTGAGAATATTAGCATACTATTCAAAGATAATTCATACTTATACAAAAAAAAAACAGTTATAAGAATAATAAACAAAGATAAGCAAGAGAGCTGCTCACAAACACACACTATCAAATCTTTCCTGTTGAGTATGAACTTCAATTATTCATTGAAGTTGAATTTTTGGCAAAAGACAAAAATAAGAAGTGAGAGACATGAAAGAAATTGTGAAAGATATAGGTTAAAGATATAGAAAATAAGTAAAGGATCTATCATCACCTTCCAACCAATCTCTATATCTCCAATGGGAAATTGAATAACATTTAGACAAATTTTTTTGTTTTAAAGCTTAATGTTAAAACCTTCACATGATTCCAACAATAGAAGTCATTTAGAATTAATCACCTAAGGTTTTTGAAAGACAATAATAGATGCTAAGTTATATTTTTCTAAAATTAACTTTTAAATGGAAGAAAAAGTTCAAATATACTTTGTAAAAGACACTTGCATATATAGACACACACATACACCAACACAATGTATATGTGTTGTGAACAGCATCGATTTGGTAAAATACATTCTAACATAGTAAGGTAGATGTAAAATTATGATGATTTTCAAGCAGTAAGTTAAAGAAAATAAAAACATTTCACTAACAGTTTCAATTAGTAAGAAAACTGTGCATTTGAATATATAAAAATATTTTCTCTCAATATATTACCCACTCTTTTATAATATAAAGATGATATGAAATAACAAAATTAAACTAGGACTTCATTTTATATTATTAAAAATGTAATATAAAAGAACTAATAAACTTTTAAAGCTGACAGGATTATGATGCAGTTTTGAGGAGCTGGGAAGCAAATTCTCAAATCTTTTATAGGCAAAAGATGAACATTACATGTAATTCATATTAAAGATGAATATTACAGCATGCATTTCATATAAAATCCATAACAAAATTGAATTAGTAAAATAAAAGAGTATTTTAATGAAATAAATAAAAATTTAAGCACATATACTCTTTATTTCCTACTCACTCCCTTTGCTCTCTCTCTCTCTCTCTCTCTCTCTCTCTCTCATGCACACAAGCATAATAAAGTTTGTAATATGAAGTGGTATTAGTATATTAAAATGTATTGAATTATGGTTTAAATATTTTTCTTGCACAAAGTTCTAAGCATATATATCATTAATCCTTAGAAACTAGATAAGAAATAAATAGGAATATCCAATAAAATAATATACTCATGAGTTATCACATATAAAAATACAATTATATATTACATAATTACTTGTATTAAAATTTTTTCCATGTACCTTTTTTTTAGCTGTTGAATGATATTCCATTAATCAAACTTCACTTGTTTAAATTGCACTTTCTTACTTTAAAACACCATCACATTATGATCTGTTTTCTTTTGGTATGAAATCATCCTAGCATCATAAGCAACTCATAAGCAACCTTAGTATTTAATAAACTTTTTTTTAATTATACTTTCTTCTAGAGCTCTGGCAAAATGTATCTGAACTGTGTTATTGTTTAATATATACTTTGAAGTCATGTTTCCAGGTTTGATCACAATATTTTATACCATGGGTTTTCTCTCTTAGCCTAGAATCAAACTACAACAATAATTTGCTAGATGGAAAAATCACTATGGAAAACAACTAATAAGCATGACACTTTGAGATCGATATTGGTAAGGCTGAGGTTGATAATAACACATTTGAAAGTACACAGCTACAAATTTTTAAAAAAGAGGTATAGCCATGGTTGTGTGTAGAAGAAGCCTGTCATCTTGGGTCCAGTCCTGTAGTACATACAGCATCTTGAGCAGGTGTCTTCTACTATAGCCCAGGAGCCCAGTGCTGACAAAAGCTTTGTGAGAAGATACCGCAGACAAAATGAAAGAAGCCTAATGTATGTGTGAGCATATACCCTTGTCTCGACATCATCTGATAGTTGTAAAGAAGTATCACCATCTTACAAGCAATGTCTTTATGTTTCTAGTCTTCTGTGAAAAGTATGTTTCAGCGTGGGAAACCATTGTGGAGGTGAATGAATTACTGGCTAGGGTGCTGGACTCATAATAGTAAGATTATAGTTTAGATTCTTGAACCAGGAAATATGTTGTGATCTTGAGCAAAATACTTCATTTCACATTCTTCCAGTTCACTCAGCTGGTAAAAATGAGTAATCCTGTGATGGACTGACGTCTGTTCCAGAGAGAAATATTTATACCAGAGAAACCAAGAAACCGGCCCTAAACTCCTTACTGAGTAATGTGGACTAACCTAACCAAGGAAAATACTATCATGTTATGAAACAGCTGAAGGTAGGCAATAGGAAAGGTATCTGGCTATAGAAAATTAGCATCAACAAATTTCGTCTGACCCGTGCAAGCAAAGAAAACTGGATGCTAAAACAATGATAAATAATACACACATATGGGCATTTGTATGGGATAACGAAATTTTTGCAGCTTCAAGCAAAAATAACATGCGATAAATAATTAAATTCCTTCATATTCTCATTATGGCATTTCATGCCCAATTCAGTCTTGCATTTCTTTCTCAAACATAAGTGGGGTGATATAATCAACAAAACCCATTGTAGGCAGAGTCCAGCATGGCAACAGTCTGATGACTGTGACAAGTAAAAAAAGGAAACAAAAGAATACGTTATTTGACAGCTGATTGTAAATTTGTATTTAATATCATAAACAAAAATACAAATTTATAAAATGCTTTAGAAGAGGACAAGGCAATGTAGCTGAGTTGATAGAATGATAAGCATGTGTTTAGTTAAAACAGCATTAATATGAATTAGTTAATAATATTCTTTCCGTCTTTAATTTATTTTCAGTTAGGTAGAGTTTATATAAAGAATAATTAGAATAAAGTCACTGACTCAATTTCCTACTCTGAAAGCTTCTATCAGGCATTAAAAAATATTTTATTTTATTTCCCCAAATGAATAGAGGACTATGAAACATATTGTAAATAATTAAGTAGAAAATCTAACATTGGAAATTAACTATTGAAAAATGTAAGGAAATATTTTCAAATATTCACTCCACTTCAAATATTAGAATTAGCAAATTTATCATACAAGATTTAAAAAAAAAATACAAATAACTCTTAACCACATATTTTCAAATAATTGGTAAGCCAGTCAAAATTTTTATGAAGCCAATCTGAACTTGCCTGTTCGAAAACTGAATAATGAAGTTGCCCAATTTACAATGTACCCAAAAATGTAATTGATACAACAAGTACCTGTCATAAGCAATATTTGAACTCATTTATAAAAGTCAATTTCCAAGAATAATAATACATTGAAAAAACTTATTGGCATCTTGATTAAATAATTAAAAACATGTTGAATTATCCATTAATTTGAAATATTTTGAAACTGGCAGGAATGCTTGAATTTTTGGATAAATATTGGTTTCAAATTTTGGCACAAAACCAGCAAATCTAGGGGAGGAGGCAAGTCAGCAGCAGCATCTTGGTATTTATTTTATCAACCCTGAAAGGATAATAGGCAAAGACGACCTCAGCAGAATTTGAACTCACATTGTAAATCCAGAAGTAATGCCACTAAGCATTTTATCCAATGTGCAAATGATTCTGTCAGCTCATCACCCTTGCAATACTGGCAGCATAATCATAAGAGAAAAAAGTTTTCTGGAGTAAACTGGTTGAAATAACCATGTAAACTTGAAATTTTGCAATGGGAAATATATCTTTAACAATGGTAGTTAATAAATAGTCATAGATGTTTGATAAAGAATAAAAGATTAATTTTGTTAGTGTTACACAAAAACATCTAATTGTAATGTTCAATAAGTTACATTCAATGAATCTGTGACAATTAATGGCTATTCATTTGTTTCTACAATTAGATTGTTATAATGTAATTTTTATCTACATACTCATTATGATAGGTTAATGCAATATGGATTTACTGTTTCTAATTACTTTATCACTTAAAATATTTCATAAAATCTCTACATGTTTTGATTCACTGAATTCTAATACCATATGTACTAACATGTAAGTTACAACAGTATACTAAGTCACGCCCACTTTGTATGTATAACAGTTTATTGGATTTCAGCCTGTGACACATATGTAAATTGCATGCTCCTTTCCATAAACGTTGTTTGCAACTTCGCCTAAATAAGTAAAGGGAAACATTTCACTAAAGTAATCTCGACCATTGCTAATACAGTCTAGCAACGTCCTAGTACCACAGATACCATAGCAAGGTATTTCTATGGTCTGAAACCGAGAACGAATGGTTAACCAATGTTATTAAACTGCCCGTCTTATACAGGGATATATAATAACATTATAAGCAGCACGTAATAGAAATCCAGATTACAGTTGGCTGATGGAAACCACACATTTCACATATGTGTTAGTCACTTCTGGTTTAGTGTGAGCTGCCATTAATGTTTATTTGCTTACGATTCTCATATTCAAATAGGCTGAGTAGTGACATAACCTACTGCTTTACTTAATTATTTTCTGGTTTGTGTGTTATGAACATGATGAGGATTTGGAGTACAGTGTTTGAGTAGATAAAATGTTGATATGTAAGAAGTAGGCAGTCTATGTACCCATCTTCAGTTAAAAAATACATGATTGTTAACTATGAGTATTTTTACTAGTGAAGTACTGATTGTTTGATTTCTCTCTTTACCCAAACAGAAAACCATTTTTGTAACAAATAGGGAATAAATAACTATATCTGACAAGTGTGATAGGAATTTTAAAAAATAAATCTCAAGATTATCACTAAGAACGTAGGACTAAGTTTGCCTACGATGGAGATGAGCACCTTTTAGCTGACTTACAGAGGAGATAATACACATATCTGCTGTGGAACTCAGTGTGAGTCTATGTATGTTGGGGGTGTATTTGTGTGTATGAGTGTATTTGTGTGTGTTTATTTGTGCATGTGTCCTTGTTTTGACGTCAAGTGATAGTTATAAATAGCCTCACAGACATATAAGTGGTGTTATTCATTCCCAATCTTCCATGAAAATATATCTGGTCATAAGGAAATGATAACCTACTTAGAAACAAGTGGAGGTTGGCAACAGAAAAGGCATATAGCTATAGAAAATTTGCCACAACAAATTCCATCTGACTGATATAAGTATAGAAAAGTAGACATTAAAACAACGATGATAATATGTATATACACATGCACACACACATACACACATGCACACATACTATTATTACTCTTAGTAAATTATTTGTATATTTATTCAACAATAGCATTTGGGCTTAATTTATTGCCCTGAAGACAGAAATTGCCACATATGAACCACTACAATTTAGTTACCTTCAATTGATTTAATAAAAAAAAAAAAAATGATCTTAAACAGGAACACAAGTAATTAAATTAGATAGAATCCAATTTTATATTTGAATTCTATGTGTATTTTTAACAAGAGGATTTTAAGACTGAAGACAATCAATGATAGTTCATGAAGAGTAAATTATAAAGTAACACTTTATTAAATGGCAATAGTGATGTGCACCATTAGCACAAGAATGAACATATGCTTCGAATCTTTCAATAACAAGCACACAAGGTTATGACAGTTACTTTGTGTGAAAATAAAAAAAATATGCTTATTGTTTTCCAGTTTTAATCTTCTGACATTAAGATCATTACCCAAAGCTCTGATAATATTCATATGTCTGGGTTTTTGACCTCACATTTGTTGTATATATGTTCTTTCTAATTTACAAATAATTACCAGCTTTTGCGTCAAAATGTTTTTTTAGATATATCAGAGAAGACACTTAAAGATTTTTAGAAATATCCTAATCATTCTGATTTTTATTTTGTTCAATAAAAATGACAACCTATAGTAGCAGTACTATGTATTTGTATGTTGATTTTGATAACATTTTAAATTTCTGATCAGGGAAATTTTAACCACAAATTAGTCAAATTATATTCTATTAGTAGCATGAGCAAAACCATTTCGGACCCTAATTAGAAACTCAAATTCTGTTAACATTCAGTACAATCTGGGAATATGTGAACTTCCAACAGTTTTGAAGAAACATATACACCAAATGAAACTTTAGCATATAATAGAAGATAACTATACATCAATGACTTTCACTGTATGTCAAGATAGAGAGAATTAGCTGCCCAAGAATCACAGTCCTCCACAAGACTTTATTAGAGTGATGCAAAAGTAAATAAAGCCATATCTGACACTAACATGACTTCGGAAGTTGGCAAATAAGTTTATCATTTGATATCTAAATATCGTTTAGCAGTATTTTCGCTTTGTTGATTACTATATTGCAGCATGATTAGAATAATCATATAATCCCTTTAATTTGTCAGTCCAGGGTTAGATATAGAGATAAATCATGATTAATATCTAAAGACAGAGTAAATTTCTTATCTTTATTAGTAAATCTATTATAGAAAATTATGCAACTTTAGACACATTAAGAAATTTGCATGCTTCATTTTATTTTCTACTCTGTTAACATGAATTCATTGAAATTATTGTTTGTGTTATATACTGATATTCATTAGTATTTGCTATTATTTCATACATTATATATATACATATATATATACACACACAAACACATTTTAATAATGCTTTCTTAACATTGTCTGATATATACACATTGTAAGTTCGCATTTTTATTTCTATTGTGAACACATTTATTAGTGTTATCATACTGTGCTTCTGTTTCTTTTTGCTTCATTTTTCATTTAAGCATAGGTATTTGAAAGAATGAACCACATCAGTTGTTTTGTTACTATATTGTATAATGGAAGAATGTTATTGAAAGTCATCTATTATATATGTGGTTTCAACTGGTTATTTAATTGTCGCTAGTTTGAAATGTTGGAAGTTGTTCCTTCTATCACAGTAAAGAATCTATTAGTTACTCTTGAACTGTGTAATGAATGAAAAATATAACTAAGAATATCTTTTTCCTCAGGCTTAAAATAGAAAAGAAACGTTTATAGAGATTAAAATAAAAATATCAAAAGTTGCTTAATAGAATAAAAATTACATTTTGAAATAAATTTATATCAGTATATGTATTTCTATAGCTCAACTACCTTGTATCATACACTAACTATGGGGACAAATAAAGTAAATGCATCAAAAATTAATTTAACACAAAAGTGACATTGCTGGGGCAATTATATTGGTGTGGCTATGGCTTATTTTAGTACTGAATGTTCAAAAGAATTATCAAAGCAACAATTATAGAAGTTAGGCATTAAATCTAGAGGACACTATTAAATACATAATAGAAATCACAAAAAATATTCAAAGTTTGTCTATTACAAGTAATAATTGATATCAAGAATCTTGCAAACCAAATAGAAAAATAAAATGTCCTAAACTAGCTAAGCTAGCAAGATGCTGAAAAAAAGCACTGTTCTGCAGTCTCAAGATCAGAATGAACCATTTGACAGCTTTGTTTCATAAAGGTACACATCAACTCCAGGCTGCATACCAGCATCATCAATTTGGTTGCAAGAAAACTGCAGCTCACAAAATAACCTTTAAACTAGGAGACAGGCAGACAGACATGAAACAGTCTTGAAGTAGAGAGAGCATGTAAAAGAGCTTTGACAACAGAACTGGCTGACCAAACAATGAATCAAACAATTGATTAGTTAGTTGGTTAAATGTTAACGAATTGATCAATAATAATAAAAGTGAAAGAGAACCAGTATGTGTCTGTTATTGGCATAATGACCTTCCCAAACATAAAATCTATTTCAACATGTAGGTTTCCATTATGAGTATGGCAACTAAATACAAAAATTATATATATATATATATATAT
>NC_068984.1:65451506-65453376 GCF_001194135.2 Octopus bimaculoides
TATATATATATATATATATATATATATATATATATATATATATATGGACACACACACACACACATATATATATAATTGCACAGTAACATAACAAACAGATTACACTTCAGAACATTCCATGGCAGGTTAAAACACCATATCTGCTGTAAGTAGTAAACAGTTTCATTATATGGTCAAAGACAACAAATGTATTTCAAAGATATGGATCTATATAGGTAATTGAATTATCATATATGGAGTGAATTAATGAAACAATGACAGTAGATAAATATGAATTCAGAGAAAGAATTCAGTAAAATAATGTAGATACAATAAAATCAAAAAATAAAAGACAAATTGTCTTTTAAGAAAGAATAATTTTATCACAAAGATTTGCTTTCTAAAGATTGGTTGACCATCCCATAGTAGTGAAATGAATAGACCTTATGCCAAGAAAAATGAATAAAATAGATACAAGAATAAATAGACAAATGAATAGAATGAAAAGTATGGAGAAAATGAAGAAAAATAAAGAGGGTTTAGATATCGAGACAGGTGGCCAGGTTTGTTAACGACATTGTATATATTTTAGTAGAGGTACTTAGGTGCAGATCAAAGCAACCAACAATGTTGGAATTTCATGCACAGCTGATTCAAAGGACAGAAATAGATAAATGTGTTTGTATAGAGGAACTTTCCCTTCAAGCATGTTTCATTACAAATAAAACGTAGACTAATTTTATGTATTTTATGAAGGTTTATTTACATTTTTGCTTGTGGCTCCTGTTATTTATTTGGAACTGTAAAATTGCTAAGTCATCATCAAAATTTTGTAGAATTTTTTTTTTCCATACTTTTATCCTCAGGATGAAGTGACAATGGCTTGTACTGCTGTCCTTTATAATGATTGGTGTAGCTTTTGCCATTGAAACTTGAATTTTGACAGATTTAAATATCATCCATCAGGTGTCTATGTCTTTGTTTCGGATTAGTGCATGTTATTTGTACATTTATTTTAGGACCAAACTGTATTATAGTTATAGCTTTCATCATATATTGACCATTTCTGTAGGGAATTATGTAGACTACAGATGAGGTCTGTACTCGAATGTTCTATCTAAGAAAGTTTTGAAATGTTAAGTGTGACCTTAGGAATGTTAAGGACTGTCACAAACCATAAGTAACTGAAAATACAAAACAAAATGTGGTATGACGTCAGCAACTGGGGAGCTGACCGGAACGGTGAGCTGACCGGAAGAGGAACAAGGGCAGAGGGAGCCTTGATCGGGATTTCGTGCCCTTGTGAATTTGTTCGTAAGTATAACTTAATGGTTAAAGAGCATACTTCAAAATCAAAAATTCCTTGGGCATATACTTAAGCTACCACATATTACAATCATAATCATATCAAAACTATAAATCAACCCAAATGTTGTGAGAGAAACGGGGTGAGAAGAAACATTTAAACCCATCTCATAATATGTACTAAAGTTTTAAGTGCTTGGCATATCACATTGTGTCACACTGCTTTTGCATGTGCCTTACATTAAGGGTGCAAGTGTTTGTGTGGAGGCGCAATGGCCCAGTGGTTAGGGCAGCGGACTCGTGGTCATAGGATCGCGATTTCGATTCCCAGACCGGGTGTTGTGAGTGTTTATTGAGCGAAAACACCTAAAGCTTCACGAGGCTCCAGCAGAGGATGGTGACGAACCCTGCTGTACTCTTTCACCACAACTTTCTCTCACTCTTTCTTCCTGTTTCTGTTGTGCTTGTAATTCAAAGGGTCAGCCTTGTCACACTGTGTCACGCTGAATATCCCTGAGAACTACGTTAAGGGTACACGTGTGTATGGAGTGCTCAGCCACTTGCACGTTAATTTCATGAGCAGGCT
>NC_068984.1:65454087-65454983 GCF_001194135.2 Octopus bimaculoides
TGTGTGTGTGTGTGTGTGTGTGTGTGTGTGTGTGTGTGTGTGTGTGTGTGTGTGTGTGTGTGTGTGTGTTTTATAAAATACATAACTATGTTCTAGTTTTAAGTTGAAACTTTTTTATTTTTATATTTTGAATATTTTCTTATTAGTTGTTTTTTGCAGCTGTTTGAGAACAGTATAGTTTCCTAAATCCACATACAACATATTTAGGCCTGCCATCTCATTAGCAAGATTTGAACTGAATATTGTATGTGCATATGTGTGTGTGTGTGTATGAGTGTGCGTGTGTGTATGAGTATGCATGCACGTGTGTGTGTATGTGTGGGTACACATTTACATGCAATGCATACACAATAGGTTTGTTTGTTTGTGTATTCAGTTTTCTACTTTTGTTTAACAGACTATCAGGTTCTTTCATAATACTATTCATCACTCGTATAGAAGTTTCCTGTATGCTGCCTTGAAATAGCCTTTCTTTCACAATTTTATAGGAAAGTGGTAAAGTTGTTAGAACTTTCTTTTTGTCCATATTTTTTCTGGCTCTCTGTCCCTTTTAATCAAATCTTGCCAAGGTCAACATTGCCTTTCATCCTTTCAGGCTTGAAAAGTAAAACATCTGCCTAAGGAAGCAGATTTGCAGAATTATTAATGTCAGATGAAATGCTTCATAGTGTTTGTTATAGCAGTTTGCATGCTACTTTTTATCAATGGCCTTCCCATTGTAGATAAATGGTTCATTAGGGCCCGGCTAATGGTAATAATCCTCCAGTAGGCAACAGAGTGATACATCAATTTGAACAACATCTTAAACAATAAAAAACATGCTCACACTACAGAAAGTAAGATATCTGCTAGAACAGTAATATATATATATATATATATATATATATATATATATA
>NC_068984.1:65455263-65458967 GCF_001194135.2 Octopus bimaculoides
TGGTTGGCGTTAGGAAGGGCATCCAGCTGTAGAAACTCTGCCAAATCAGATTGGAGCCTGGTGTAGCCACCTAGTCCACCAGTCCTCAGTCAAATCGTCCAACCCATGCTAGCATGGAAAGCGGACGTTAAATGATGCTGATGATGATATATATATATATATATCTGAAACCATTGTTTCATATATACATATTTATATGTATGTGTGTGTGTGTGTGCTAACCTTTGATTTAAAATGTCAACTGGTGTGGTTATGCCCCACTGAACTAATTTGCAGAGATTGCATGATTATATAAGGGGAAGTTAAAAATTGTCTGCACTTTCACCATAACTTTCTTTAGGTTGGTCACTTAGCCTTCAGTACTCACATGCTAAAATGTGGTACTCTTATGATTAGGTAATAAAGTTTTGACCTTGGTCAGTGCAGCTTTTTCTCTTGTATTACGAAGTAAACATGGCCACTCCACTATCAGTGTGCAACAAGGCAAAACAGAGATCAGTGACCCCATTTCTCTGTCCTGAAGGTGTGTCTAGGGCTGAAATTCCTCACAGGCTCTCAGTTCCTTATGGAGATAGCACTGAGTGGATCAAGGAATTTTAAAATGGTCAGACAAGCATGAAGTACAAAGAGGGAGCAGCACATCCATCAACCTCCACCACAGACATGAAGAGTCAACAAGCTCAAAAAATGGTTCTGGTGAACTGACAAATGGCCATTAATAAAGTAGCATGTTCTCTGCAAATTAGTCATGATCCTGCATATAAAATCACCCATGATAAGCTTGCTTTCATAAAGTCTGTGTGATATGAGTGCCAAAAGAGCTTACCGAAGCAGATAAGTATAATGTGCAATTGTGTGGAGATCTGTCAACACTTACGCAATAGCTACAACAATGCAGGTGAAGCATTTTTGGAAAGACTAGTCAGAAATGAGATCTGGGTTCATCATTTAGATCCAGATTCCAAAAGACAGGGTATGAAGTATTGTATACAGTCCAGATCTTGACCTTCTGATTACCACTTCTTTGGACCATCCAAACAGCCTTTATGAGGCGATCAATTTTCTACAAAGAAGTGTAGAAGGTAGTGCATAAATGGCTCAACCAGACAAAATCTTCTTTTCTGATGGAATGAACAAGCTTGTGGACCACTTGTATTGAAAAGCAAGGAGAATGTATTGAAAAATGAGGAAATTGTTCAACCTCTGTTTTTGTTCCAATAAATTACAAAAACAAATACATATGCAATTTTTGACTTACCCCATTTTTTCCACCCAAGTGAAATAAACAATAAAACTTTACAAGAAATGAAATTTTCTAAATGGTAATCTTATTATTGAAAATTTTCATGACAAGCTTATGTTAAACAAATGTGTGGGTCCTTTTTTCTTTTAGCATTAACAGAACAAAAGCTGATATAAAAATGGAGTGTAAAAATATATATGATTAAAAGATAGTTCTTATGAAATAGAGTATTTTCTTTAGTTTATTTCAAATGCTATTAATCTTAAATTCTAGCTAATGGATTAAAAAAATAAAGCAAAAGAAACAGAAAAAAAAAAGAAGAACAGTGTGATGCATCATTTTGATATTTTTGTAATTATTTCGTTTGTGTAATGACAACTGAAAACTTTTCAATAAATGTTACTTGAAATGGAATGAAAATTATTAGTCTACACACTTAAAAACTTACAAGCAGCAAGCCATGAGATTAATTGCAAATTTTGAATAGAAAAGGAAACAATGAATATTAGCTATTTCATTGTGAAAGCATTTATATATAAAGGTGAAAGGATTGCTAGGTGTTTGTCATCATACCCTCATTAAGCTACATTAGGCCCTGTAAAATCATTTAGATCAAAACAATTTTCATTTTAGACAAAAGTAGTTTTAAACCTTCATTCACTAAAATGATAGTGGGGTTAAAATGTCTTATCAGTCAAAATCATTGCAACCGTTTCTGTTTTTTTCTGTAAAAGTTGCACAAAATGATAAAAGTCTAATGACTGAATCTATCATATCAATATAAAAATACATTCTACTATATTTTGTTATTGCTATTAGAATAAATTAATCAGTGTGCACCAAAGCAGAACAACACATTTCACTTGCTGAGAAACAGAAATGAACTTACAAGAATATATCTAATCTCACTCAACTGATCACTCTATAATGTGGTATAGGTAGGTGTATTAAACCAATTACATTATTTAATATTCCAAATCTTAAATGGAAAAATTAATGATAATATGTTCCAGAATTTTTCATAATATCTGCCCCTTCATAAGGGCTCAAAGTTCTAAAAGATCCAGATTCTCTGTATTCCAGAGGTGTCAATGATGACACATTTTCTTAATACAGATAGATATCAAATTGATTTTAATTAAAAATATTTTTCTTAGATGTAGTAAAGTCTACAGGAATTAAAACCTAGACAGAAATAAGAATAAATGTAACTGTTAATTTTGAGTAGGATACTCCTGTATTGACAGATTTATAATAGGAATAACTTAGTTCACCCAGAAATAAATCAGATGCTAGAATTAATTTCCTATCAGCATTGAATAAAATCAATTCTAAAATAGAATGTAATAAATGTGGAAGACATTAATACTAATTTTATGGCAATGCTTCAGCTGCATACAAATGCCAAATATCAAGGGAAATATGCAAGCTATAGTAGAATTAGTGACACAGCAGACTCTTCCTTCAATATTAAATGACTTAGAATCATAACTTCTCACAATGAAGAAAAGAAGGAAGTTAGAATAAAACTGCCAGGTTTCTAGTTCCATACAGTGAATAAAAACAAATAGCAGGTTATATAAAGGTACTAAAGGTGACAACAAATGTAGTTGAAAGCACTGTACAATGCATAAGTATATTTTATTATAACGCTGAATTCAACCCTTTTAAAGCACTAGGGGTTTTACATGTAACACCAATTGATGAGAAATAATGGCTTCATGACTCAGTGACGTAAGAGTCTTTATTTTACACTAACCTAAATTCAGAAGGATAATTCTTATTAATAGTGCTCTAGAGAATTACCTATCCTTGGCACCCATACCAACTACAGCATATAAACTACTCTATAATTTCACAAGATTATTCAGAATGCAAAGAAACAATTAGTTACATCTTCAGCTCTGGAACTCACAAACATATCTCTTCAATCTGCATCTTGTGCAAACATAATAGCTTCTACTCCACCAAAGCAGTCAGTTGCAAATAGCTTCCACCCAAGTTTACCAGATGCACCCGTCTCATATCATAATCACTACAGTGTCTCACTCTGCCAGAATCTTTTACTAAACACTATACCCACTAATTCTAGCACAGAACTCCAACCATTTAGAATTCCTTCTCTGCCTTTACTTTTATTACAAATATTGATTTAAGAGCTCAAACAGAAAATCTGTTGCATCAATCTCAACAAACTGAAAGGAATGGGAAGGGCCAAGATATACTGTAGTTCCTCAGAGTAATTAGTAAAAAAAAAAAAAATTGCTTTCTATCTAAAACAGAATATCTACACATTCTTTCTACTAATTTTAATTTATGCAAACTTTACAAAACACTTTACATTGCAAAAACACACAACGTACCATTTATTAAATTTCCATTTGAAATGATTCTCATTACATAAAATAGTTTTATATTAGTTTAGTATGCTATATTCCTCATAATCAGTTATTTAAACTAC
>NC_068984.1:65459653-65462166 GCF_001194135.2 Octopus bimaculoides
AGAGAAGGGGAGAGAGAGTGGGGGGAGCAGCAATACGATTCAACCGAATTGCATAAATTGTTAGGTCCTACTAATTATCAAAGATCTCTCCTTCTTGAAATATATCTGGGAGATAATTACAACCACATCCTAACAATTATCTCGTCTCTTTAGAACTAGAAGTAACTTCAGCCCCCAACACTTATCATGCAGTATAATGTTCAGGCTGGCCTACAAATGATTACTGCTCTCACATTTGGACAGAGCAGCTTGTCTGTATTTGTATGTGACTATCGTTCATCACCTGAAATGTTTGTAAACAGAAAATATTTTACCCACAGGAAATTCAAGGCACAATGAATCTGAGCAGGGATGTGCACTGAACAAAAGCTAGACAACAACTGACGCTTTCCAGTTAATAATCTCAGCTTGTCACCAATCATTGTTGCTGGCTGGCATGTTTATTACTCAAGACACCATTCATAGCCCGAGACATTTTATGTCTGAAAATTTGTTTGTAAGTTGTTCTTGATGAGAAGCATTCATAAACAAAGATTCCAATGTGTGTGTGTACATATATGTACTCACACACACACACACGCACACACATATATATGAGTATGTCTTCATCATTCCAAATATGCTTATCACCAGTGATATCTCAATTCTCTCTCATGTTCTTCCTCATGTCCTACAATATGAGAATCAGAAGCATGAAGTGTTTGGGGCTATGGGACAGAGTGTGAGAGAGAACCAATACATTACTGATGGGAAACATTTGGAATGATGAAGGCATACTTACCACAGATATGGAACACAAGAAAGTAATATGGTAGTGGACCATTACAAGTTCATAGTTTTCTAAAGTGCATTGTGATATATTCATTTGAGAGTCTGTTGGAATATTGCATAGATTATTCTATTGGATTAACCGAGATAAGAAAATGTGACATGGTCACAGACCTGACTTCACTGTACACTTAAGCAATACTAGACTTTTTAGATTATCCATTTATAATATCCCTACTCAATTCTTAAGTTAACCATGATGATAAAATACTTATAGTGAATAATTTTAGTTCAAACATTATTCCTGTAACAACAGTTGTTTGTTGGTGAGCTGGACAAACTTTGTCCCATAATGCTGCCAATGGTAACTGTAATGTGTGTGTGCATATTTATACACACACACACACACTTTAATTCTCACTTTCTGAGCAACTGCGTATGATAATGTATACACAGATACACACACAAGTACACATGAACATGTTCACACAGCCACACACATACAGCATACTTCATGCAGTTTCCATTTAACAAATTTACTCACAAAGCAACGGTTGATGCAAGGCTACAGTAGAAGACATGCGAGATACCATGCAATATGTACACATATATCTAGTGATCTCTATTCCTTTCTCTCTGCAAAATGCACACACGCACACACACACACAAATACACACACCATGTATGTATAGTTTTAAAGACCATATATACACACATGCACGCATGCACACACATGTACACACATATCCATATAGACACACATAAATGTGTGCTGAATGAAGGGCATCCAGCCGTAGAAACTCTGCCAAATCAGATTGCAGCCTGGTGTAGACATCTGGTTTCACCAGTCCTCAGTCAAATCGTCCAACCCATGCTAGCATGGAAAGTGGACGTTAAACGACGACGATGATGATGATGATATATATGTAGAGAGACAGAGAGAGGGAGACATGCATATATAGACATGCACACACACAGACATGCATATATATATATATATATATATATATATACACTCTCACACATATGCATTTAGACATGCATACATGTGTGTGTGTGTATGCACACACACATTTATATAGACGTTTGTACACAGGCACCCACTAAAACACATGCAAACACAATGTCTGCATTCTACAATAGCCCTATTAAAAAATATGCTCTGTGCTCTCATAATATTTCCAAGTTAGTGAAACATGGATTTCTTGATAACAAAGTTTTATAGATGACCAACAGTTTCATAGATCATTAATCAAAATATCTTTGGTTATTTATCAATTACCTCATGGGAAAATGTTCTCCATTTCCAATGAAATTCTATGAAGAATATCATAATTAATGTTGCTGCAGCCAAAGTGGAAATAGTACTTTAAGGCTAAGATCAAATTTCCCTGCTGAATATACTGGCATGCAATGTTTCCTTCTACTGCCTGCTAACTGTCAAAGTATTTGTATATTAGTATTATTTCAGTTTATATTCAAACATCTGAAGATCTGTTCTTCCATTATTACAGTAAGAATTACATCAAACTTCAGCATGTGCAGCTTGAAACAGTAGCTTTATTTGAATTATTTGAAGTTATGAGCAATATACCAAAATTAACACACACACACACACACACACACACACACATGCACACATATATGTATACAGGTATGTATATTATTGTCATGCTTCCACTAAACCTTTCTTTAACAGGATATTTACTGAAATATTCTGCTATGGGAAATATTATATACATGCA
>NC_068984.1:65462176-65499861 GCF_001194135.2 Octopus bimaculoides
ATATATATATATATATATATATATATATATATATATATACACATATAAATATGTGTATGTGTGTGTGTGTGTGTAAACGTTTTGGATACACCTATGCACACTCACTTTCCCCTTGTTCTATGCTATTCAAACTGAAATAAAATATTTTCCACATCTTTTTTACTAAATCAGTAGACCTTAACATTTGGCATGCAATATTCTTTTTCTTTTGTATATTCTCATATAGCTGTTGCCATCTTTTCCCATGTCTCATTCTCACAATCCTTGTTACAGTCCTGTCTTTACTGAACCTTTTCGTAGCAGAATATTTCTTTAAATCTATTGGATTGCTAAAGGTTCCCTGCTGCAAAAGTGCCCAAATCATAAACTTCAGTCAGTAACTGATTAAAAGATACTCATATCCTTGTTTGTGTTTTTCCATATCTTATTCATTTGATTTATTCTGTACTTAATCTCTCTCTTTCTCTCACTCTTACAATAAACACCTTGAAGATATTCAGATAATATTGTATTGCCATGAGAGACAGGAATGAGATAGAAAACATGATCTCAAAATAGCTGGTGTTTCTTATACTTTTTTCTTTTTTTTAAAATGTAACTCACATGACTTTAAAAAAAATATCAGGCTAAGTGTTTTTCTACCATTTGTTTGTGTGTTTGTGTTTGTATGCAAATGTGTGTATTAACCCTTTTGATAACAACCTGCCTGAAACTGTCCCTGGTTCTATGATACAACCTTCTGGATTTAAAGTTATCTAAATAAAATCTTCCACCGAAATTTCAGGATAATTTGTTCCAAATGCGAATGTCAAATAATGACAGTTGAGTTAATTTTTCATTACTTTTAAAATTAATTGAAACAAAGTTGGTATATTTCAACAGAAATATGGTACGAAAAGAGTTATGTATATGTACAGATAAATGGAAAGGAGTAACGAAAGAGTTAAATATTTTCTTTTCAAGGATATAATGAAAATGAAACTCATTTTCATAGCTTGCTTTTTTTATAACTTAACATCAACTACGTCCAGAAAAATTTATTTAATTACATTATAATTATTCTTAATTGATAGAAAATAAATCAGAAACAAATCATATACGGAAAACAAAAGGTTTTCAAAACTGAAGAATAATAGAGACCACACACTCATACACTAAAAATATTTTTGATATATTTTATAAAGAAATATTAAAGATTTCACATAAGAAATGAACTCATAACAATGACCAACAAGCCTTTGTAAGATATTCTGCTTTCTGAAGCTTATCTATCCCTTGATTAGTTGTTGCTTTTAATCTAATTTGTACTGCCTATTAGCTGACATTAAATTAATCTTTAAACAACCCTCAAAAACCTGTTTTTCTACAATATAATATTTGACGCTTTTAATTGAAGAAAAGACAGCATTTTATTTTAACACAAGCTATGTGGTAATCATTTCACACCTACTTGTGTACATTTCTCATGAGCAAAAAAGACTGTGATTGATTGCAACTGACAAATCAGCACTAAGTACTGAAAGCTGGCAGAGAAAACCACAAGTGTATGTTATTGTCAAAGGATATAATACCACTGTTAATTTTATAATCTGACTGATGATTGAAATGTAGCTCTTTTAATACAGATTGTAAGATGACCATCATTTGTCAACCATTAGACATGATCTTCTTAGCTATTTAAATGTCAACAATTTAAAGCACTGAGAAAACTAAAAGAAGAAAATGCTCACACATACTTGAGCAATTATGTTCTTAATAGCATAATGTAATACAAAATAGGAAGAGAATGGAGAATAAGCTTTTTGTTGTACTAATTGTTTATAGGAGTGTAAAAAATCATTAACAAATTAATCTTTGCGTTCATAAAAAGAGAAAGAAAAGGAGCAGAAGAAAACTCAAAGCTTCTTACATAGGCTAATGGCGGAAGCTATATTAGTTGTTTATATACCTGATTCATAGGTGTTCTCAAAAAAAAAAAAAAAAACTATTAGAAAATATTCACGAAGAAGAAAAACAAGCTTTGTGCTACATTGTAAAGAAATAAAAAATACTTTTGTTATTAATACCTTTTCCTGTTTTCTGAGGTTTACCTATTTTTCAAGGATAACATCTTGAATGCATGAAAGGGTACTTAGTTTTATACCATGGAAATTTGAGCTCAAATCCTGCCATAGTTAATTTTATTTTTGACCCCTTTAGCATCGATAGAAATAGGTACCTTCCATCCTTACTGAATTCAGTCAATTCTATCCTCACCCCTACAAAACTGACATTGAGACTAGTCAAGTGACTATTTAAAATAAAGGTATATTTTTTTTTTTAAATGGCATTAAAAATATTTCAGAGTTGTATTGTTGTCAAGTGATATCTTGTAAAACTATTTGTTGAAACTGCAACAATTGCATCATGGAAGAGTGATATCAGCCATTTAAGAAGATAAACAAAATGATTCAATTCACTTTATGTTTATTTCTTCACCCACTTCACTCTCAGAGTGGTTGACGTTAGGAAGGGCATCCGCACATAGAAACCTTGCTGAATCAGATTGGAACTAGGTGCAGTTCCCCCCCACCCATCAGGCATACCAGTTTTCAGTCAAACCATCCAACCCATGCCAGCATGGAAAGCAGACGTTAAACAATGATGATACTGATGATGATGAGGATGAGCCCTATCTACTCTAAATATTTTACCTTTTATTTTTTACTTCTTTCAGACAGTAGACTACAGTCATCCTGGAGCACCACTTTCAAGAGTTCATTCAAACAGATCCACCTCAGTGCTTAAGGCTGGTACTTATTCTATGAGTCTCTTTTGCTCAACTGTTACAGGAATGTAAACAAACCAACATCGTTTGTCAAATAAACACAACACAAGCACGACACACACCCACACAAGCTTTCTCACAGCGTCTGTCTAACAAATTCACTCACAAGGCATTGATCAGCCTGTAGAAGACACTTGTCCAAGCTGTCACACAGTGGGATTGAATCTGAAACCCACATGACTGCACTTATAAACTTCTGAGAAGTTAGTGACTAGAATACAAAAGCGTAATGACATGTTTTTGACATTATTTACATTATTTACAATTGATGGATATTTGTCCTCATCTTGTTTGTTGTTAACACAACATTTTGGCTGATATACCATCCAGCCTTCATCAGGTGTCTTGGGGAAATTTTGAACCTGGGTTCTCATTCCTAAGGTATTTTTCAATGTTATTATTATTATTATTATTATTATTATTATTATTATTATCATTATTATTATTATTATCCTTATTATTCAGGTCACTGTCTGGAATCGAACTCGGAATCTTGGGGTTTGTAGCCTGCACTCTTAACCACTAGGCCATATGCCTGATGAAAGCTGGAGGGTATATCAGCCGAAATGTTGTGTTAACAACAAACAAGATGAAGACAAATATCCATCAATCGTAAATAATGTAAATAATGTACATAATTCCTAATCTCTTAAATATAGAAAATATTTTTGACAGTTTAGAGTAAACAGTAAGAAGAGAATCAAAAGTGGAATATAACAAGTTTTGTGCATTCTTAATTGGTCAAACTAAAATGACTCTTCCATGATACAAGTGGAAGGAAAATATTTTCTTTTAACAGATTAAAAATATCACTTTGTTTTAGAGAATGAAAATAAAAATTAAAGTAGAAGCTAATCAAAAAGCATTGAATTACTAGCCATTCTCTGTATTTCTACAGATTTCAAAGCAACAATAAATGATCTATCCAAAGAAAGATACTTAAATCTCAATGGTCAAGTCAATGCAACTAATTAATTATCACAAGGTGTGTAGATAATAATTACAAGCAGCAGGCTACACTAAAATTGACAAGAATTTCATTTGTAAGGAGTTGAATACAATTCTCCCAATAAGTACATCTTGGAGAAGCAAGTACAGATTTGCTCTTGATAAATTGCTTAAAGACAAAGTCTGTAATAAAGACTCTAAAATCTAATATCTAAATTTAAGAACTGGTTAGAATTAAGCTCATAACTATATCAATGTTCAAAACATTTGCACCCTTTAGATGAAATCATATTCAAGCATGTTGATTGCTAATGTCACTGGGGAAAGTATGGCCTTCACAACAGCAGTGAAACTTTAAAAAGTACACTAATTATAGGGTAAGCATAGGACTTAGAGCAGTGAACTACACCTGCACATGATAAATAGCAAGAGTTATTTGGTCATTTGCATAATGGTGAGCTAGAAATGAGATATTCAGTCATGTGTGACTCAACAAACATTTTATGCATCCTTTACCGTAATTGCACAAAATATATGATTCTATAAATCCTAATAATGCTTTAGAATTGGAAATTGGAAGTAATTTACTTTTTGTTTTAATTTCAGATGGTAGAATCCACACCAAAATGAAAGGGAAGGAATAAACTTCATCTGCATATTATTAAGTTATTGGGGTAAAGAAAGATTTTTAAAAATATATAACAAAATATATAACAAGAATTACATCTGGTAAAAAAAAAAATGCTACAAATTGTGCCAGAAATCATGTTGCTACTGAAGATATCAATGCAATCATAGCATAAAAATAAATAAGCTCTATAAGTAGTTTTATGTCAACATTTTTTCTCACCACCAATACACACCAATACAATATTATATAAATAATTTCTCTATATGTGTTTGATAAATGTATGATCATACACACAAGCATACAGACTGAGCCAATGAATTGAGAGGGATGAGTGAGCTATTTTCTTTTCAAAAGAACTTCCAGATTCCCAATGAATTCACTCAATTCAAGTCAAATAGAAAAGAGCACTTATAATAATGAAGTTATAGATTACAACTAAAAGCTATTATCAATAGCCTAACTTTTACTAAGTCATTGTTATTTTCTTAATGAAATGTGAACTAATGCAACATTACTCTCAAAATGATATGAAAAAACATCAAATGTATAGAAGGAAACTTGATATAAATACAATACAGACTTGCTGATAAGAAGCACTCAAATAAATTAATTAGATGAAACAAATGAAATATTTGGATATTCATGTTTTTCTTTTCAAATGATGATATTTTGGGCTAACTATTTTTTTAAACCCAACTTCATTTTTATAGAATATGTTTTTAAAATATTTGCTTTGCTTTTAATAGAAGAGAGTTATCAAGAGAGTATCAAGATTATAAATCTTTCAATTTATCTAAATATTTCAACATTATCATACCATGTATGCATGTTTGTGCATATGAATATATAGGTAAATAAACCATTCAATCCACTGCACCATAGTTTTACAGAGATATTTCTGCCGATACGTAATGATCCTTCATGGAAAATTAGTGAATCAGCAATTTTTTCTTGTTTGATTACATTTTTGCATATCAAAGTCTTCAACATTTAAACCAGACATATATCTGAACCAAATATAGAACCAGCTTTGTATTCAAACTGTCCAGATCCAACCTCTCACACTTACCCTACAATGTCATTCTAAAAATAAACAACCACATCATTGAAATATTGAAACTACATTAAGAATAATGTAAATAAGTATTACAATTGACAGAATAATCTATCATTCAGAGAATCTGAATGCTAAAGGTTAAGTTAGTATTATTGTCTGTGCCATCAATTAGATATGAATATTTTACTTAGTTCAGAATACCTGTGAGTGTATTGTAAGATATAGAATATATCTGTTAAAAAAAAAAAAAGAGGCAAAATACTTAAACTTATCTATGAAGGTTATTGCTCTGATAAAAATCAACAATATTATTTGGAGATATTTTTCATCTTCTGTTGCAAAGTTTGGTCGAAATATCGAATGATAAAATTGCATATATCTGTATAAGTTTATATAGGCTTTAAGACAGCCTGTATGATTCTAAATGAACTGTACCTGAATAAGATTCTACTTGACTGAATTCATGATATTTTATCACCAAGCTCTCTCACACACAAACTCCCACTATCTCTAGATATCATAATCCCAATATATACATACATACATACATACATATGCACGCACGCATGCACACTAATATAGAAAATGCTTCTTCAGTTTGTGTCCGTCTATTTCACTCACAAGGTATATGCCAACACACAGCTATAGCAATGTACCAGTCCGCATTGTTCACATATTGTGACAAAATCCATTACCATGTGATTTCAATATGAACTTCATAATCACACAACTATACTCACAACTATTCTTAACCACACAGTTATACTGGCACCTACTCTTAACCACAAGTCATGCTTGATCCTATACTTAACCACATAGCCAAGTCTATACTTAAATATCCATGCCTACACCTATAAATTTATGAATAATCTTATGTTCAACCCAGAAGCCACTAAAGAAAACTTTGTTACTGAAATTTCTCCTGAAGATATTCTATTCAGTGGAATAGAATTTGTATTTATTACATAAAATATGACATAATTATACAATAATTTACAATACTTTCATATTAGAACATAAGGAGCACTCCATATTGAATATTACAGCAAAATACTTTTGAGCATATATGCAATTAGTACCTTCCAAATTAATTAATGAGTGTTTCATTAACTTGTCATTGCTATTATTAGATTCAATGAGGTTGATCCTAAATGATTAGGTATAATGAAGATTATTAACTGGCTCTAAAGCAGTTCTCTTATTAAATGTATCCTTGAAATAAATGCCTACAGACCAAGATTTTCAATGGATTTCAGAAATACATTCCTATTTAAATGCAACTGAATGAAATTTTAGGCACAAGTCATTGAATTGTTGAGGGACAAATTGTAAAGTTAGTAATATATTTAGTTCAACTTGATAAGTTACTGGTAGATAAAAAAGAAATAATACAATGCAATAACCACTCAACCAAAAGCTAAAATTATCATATAATTTAACTGAATTGAAAATCAGAAGCTGTAACTTCAATAATATAACCAACCAATTTATTCCATAATTAGTGAATAGTTATGCAGGGAAGAAGTTTGCTTCACAACTATGTAGTTTTGTGTCCAGTTCCATTGCTTGACGCACTGGCCTAATGTCTTTTATTAAGCTTACCAATGCCTTGTGAGTGAATTTGATAAGTTAAAATTCTATGAGTTCTATTTTAAATACATGTGTGTTTGTCTCTTCAGTACTTGACAACTGATGATGGTTTGTTTTCCTCTAAAAAACAGATGATGAAATAACTACCAAACTTAAAATAAGCATTGGGCCAATGCTTTTGACTAAATCATTTAGCATGGCTGCAGTCCAATGACTGAAACAAGTAAAAGAATAAAAGAACCCCTGTAAATAATAATCTTATAAAATGTGAAGAAAAAAAACTATATAGGGATCTAATAATAGTTCTTCATCTTTATTCTGTGGGCCATAAATTGCTATTGCACTTAGTTTGTTAAATGGAGCAAAAACATTACAAAATTGTCTCCATCAGTCCATCTGTCTCCTTTATTTATCAATGGACATTAAATAATTTCTAAAGTTTCTTATAGCTTATTCAAAGCTTAGTTGAATACCATAGGATGACATTCTTCTAGTATACTGTATGACTTTATCAGATTAATAGCATGATTTAAATTATATTTTTATCTCTAAGCAGAGTTACAGTCATTCTACTACATATTCTATTTGACAGCATATCATATATAAGGTTTCTAAAGGACAGAAAAAAAGAATATAAGCAACATAAATAATAATGGAGAATTATCTAGTTGAGGACATAAATTTCATTTCAACATCACCATCATCATTATCATCAACAACAGTAACAATGCTAATCTGCCAGGTAATATGAATAAAACAAAAATATTTTTTAACATACTGAATATTGGAAGAAGCATCAGAAAAATAACTATACATCAAGAATTATATAGTCATGAAAGTAATTAGAGAAGGAATGTCTTCAACATATTAAAATGATATATTTCAAAAGTAATTCTTATTTAATTAAAATACATAGGTTAATTTACTAAGACAGTTATAGTTATTGAATTTATTTTCAATTAAATTTATCCCTTATAATCCCTTGCTATTTGAATGAGGAGAGAGATGATGGGAGAAAGTTGAGAGTAAAAACAAAACACTATAGCAAATTTCTAATATTCTAATTTTCATTATATCAAGTTTCTTTCCATCAGTGTGGTTGAAATCTAAGTACACAATTGTGATGTTTAATGCAGCAGACTATGCTGATAAATGCCATTTCATATCATTTTCTAAAGTTGTACCACTGGGCATCATCTATCAATAGTTACTGTGTGAACAGGACAGTTACATATCCTACAAATATAAACCACAGCAGGGTTCCTAACAAATATGATTGAACGAGACCATTTAAATCATGTTCACATACAAAATAGTCATAAAATGAATACACACACACACACACACACACACACACGCACATATGCTTACATATTCATGTACGTCATTGATCAAAACATGGAGAATAAAAGAGGGATAAAATCAAGAAAAATACAATATGAGAAAATAAAAGAAACAAGCATAAAAGGAGTGATTTGATACTGTAAACCAATATTCATATTTCTGACAAACTGCACAAATATTTGTTAACATAGAGTGAGACATTATCAATTACTTTTGTACACCTGAATAAAATAATTGTCTTGATCATTAGTCATCTCGTAAAATAATGTAACTTGAATAGTTTCTACATACATATATAACAATAGTTTAAGTAAAGGTTATTCCTAACCCAGCAAACCCAAAAAACCTAGCTGTACCCATCCCATCCTTTTATATATACATCTAAGACCATATACATCTAAGACTATATACATCTAAGATCATATACATCTAAGACCATATACATCTAAGACCAATGTAACCTTCATATATCTATCTTGGATGATATATGTACAACCAAATAGTCCAAAGTATTTTGCATGGTGTCATTGAGAACAGATATGATTGTTATTTTTAGCAGTTCGAGAGACTGCATAAATGCAACTTCATTAACTCATCTACATGTATGTTGTATGGGTACTTGTTAAAAAGAAATCCCATAATTTCTTAATGTTACAGTGGGTCACTTCTTACTACTTAAGCTTTTTATAGTATTTTGAATGCAATTCAGCCTGATTGACTCCTTAACCTACAGTACATTTACAAAGAATTAAACTTTCAAGTTACAATATTCGACTAGTTGAAAACATATCACTATTTCATTGTGTATGCAGGTGTGCATAATTATGTGTATAGGTCTGTGTGTGTGTGTGTAATGAGGGTATAGATTTGCATTAATGCATATCTAACTGAACACAAGTGGAAAGTCTTTTATCCAATTGAATGTTGAGCATTTTCTATACTTAACAATGTATCTTATTAGAGATGCTACCAGCAGGGTGTGAATTATGAGTTCAATGAGGAACCTAGCATACAGTTAGATGTCCATTAACACTCTTTTCTCAGTTTCTCAACCATCTCCTGTTTATTATAGTTCTCGAGCCTATGAAAGAGGGATTCATGATGGTTTATTTATAGGAACGTCTACATGCTATTGACCTAGCTCTCATAGTCGAATCAGTCATAATAATAGTGAAAAATTCTGAATGTAGGTGTTAAAATAAATCTAGTTTACAAGTTTTAGTGAACAGAGGTAAAAAATACAATACATTTAGAATACATCCATAATTTACATTGGGTGCTCCCAATGTAAAATACAGGAATGCAAGAGATGCAGAAGGATCAAAGGTAGGCTAACAAAGAAAGACATCATAATAAGGAAATGTTTTGGATTAATTAGCAGAAAGAACATCCATAAAATATACTTTCAAATACTCTGGGGGATCAATAGCTTCTGTTATCTATGTGATCAAATTAGCAGTAAAAGATGGACTCTCGAAAGCATTGCAGAGTAAGAACAAAATGAAAAATTTCAAGGAGCTATTAACTTTGCTGGCAAGATAAATTAGTCTTCTAGATAGATTGTGATGCTTGCATACATATATAGCAATGTTGCATCATAATGAAACATGAGTACTGAATGCAGGTGATGTGTGTAGGCTGGGAAGAAGTGAAGCCATCATGCTCTGGTAGATGTTTAAGGTCAGTATGCATGAGTGACAAAGAACATACAAAACTGAGAGAAAAACTAGGTATAAAAGGAATCATATTCAGGTGTAGAGGAAGAAAATATGTTAACATAGATATGTGAGGATGTGGCAATTGGGTAAAGAAATGAAAGGTGATAAAAATTTGTAGAAGAGAAGGACTAAGGAAGATGTAAGAAGAAGCAAAGGTTAACCTCAGGAATCTGAACAATGTGAAGGTGCCAACAACGGATCAGAACAAGTGACAAGGCTTTCTGTTGGAGTAAAACCAGTGTAACTCTGGCAAACATGAAAAGCTTAGACAAAGAGTAAAACAAGAAAGGTAAAATGAGCTTTGAAATATGCATGTAACCATCTATATACTTGTATACACATACGTATAAATTGTAAAGATTACTCAAAGACAAGCTGTGAGCATGAATTTCTCATAAATTAAAAAAAAAAACTTGAGGAAAGAAAGATAGAAAAAATGACATATGAATCAGTTCAGTAGCAACAGGTACCACAGAATTGATATGAATTCATGCAGTTAAGTGGATTCTGCTACAGGTACCCAAGAACCAGGTGGTGCATTCTAATCAAGAGCCGAGAGCAGATTCTGCTAAAATCACTCAAGAAACAAACATCAAAATTAGTCATTGCAATGGGTTTACCACACCAAGAATAAGTGCAGTTCTGCAGTCAACAGGTTTCTGCCAAATTTACATCCCCAAAATTTTACTTATAACAATTCAGGTTCACAGGGAACTATAAGTGTAATGTAAACTTCTTAGCCATGTATATGTGTACCCCACCATACACATATTCATATACACACACATATTCATATATATATATATATATATAGAAACGTCATACACTCTTTCTTTCCTTTCATGAGCATCCAATAACACTATCCATATCACGTCCTCACTTTGTTGTTTTTTGTTATTGTTTTTTTGAACTTATATATATATATATATATATATATATATAAGTAATGAGGTTAAAATGGTATTAATGTCAGTTGCTATGGAACAGCCATGTTGAAGTGGCGATAAACATTACTTCTCAATATAGTTACAACTCTCATCTCTGATATTTTCTAACTACACACACACACACACACACACACACTCACACTCACACAGGCATGAAATTACATACTTAGGCACAGACATTGCAGCAAACTTTGCACAACACAACAACTTGCACAAGTGACTTCTGCTATTTGTCCTTGGTTAATCAATGCTTTGTGAGTGAACTTGATAGATGGAAACGGTGTCCAGTCTTGACATATACATGTGTGTTTGAGTGTGTGTGTGTCTGTGTATGCTTGTTTCCCTGCTCATCACACCATTTAAATGTTGGTGTAGGTTTGTTAATGTTCCTGTAATTTAGTACTTCAGCAAAAGAGACTGATAAAAATAAAAGGCATGTAATAAGGGTGATCTGTTTTAACTAAACCATTTCAAGCTGGTGCCCAGCATGAGCAAAAGTCCATTGACTGAAACAAGAAATAGATTACGATAAATGATATATTGAAAAGTCAGCAAAAGGGTGAAAAAAATCTCTAGTGAAGATTTGGCTAGACAAATCTCAAAAATCAGCAATATTGAGGCTCCAAAAGATTGTGTGAAGTTTTGACCCGACAATATTTTTGCATGATAAATTTTATTTATGCAAATAAGAAATTATTGATTTTTATCTCATATATTCTTTTCTATAGGTTCTTCATAATCAAACTTACTTTAGGGTGAAGGCCTAACAATCCTCCAAGGAAGTCTCATAAAATGTCTACTCAGAAAGTCACTGCATGGATAGTATGTATATGTATACACACACGCAAATACAAATATGTATGTGTGTGTATGTGATTGTGTGTGTTTATGTATATATACACACACACACTTAGAGCCAAATGAAATCATAGTCATAGCCAATATCAGTGACATGTAAAAGGTGCCCATGATGGTAACACATAAGAGGCATCCACTACACTCTGTGGAAAGGTTGGTTTTAAGAAGGGCATCCAGCCATAAAAACCAAGCCAGAACAGACTGGAGCCTGGTACAGCTCTCTGGATTACAAGTTCCAACCTAACCATCTAACCCATGCCAGCTTGGAAAACAGACACTAAATGATGATGATGATATACGGTTTAGTAGGCTATGCAAAGCTTTTGCCCTATTTTTGCATAACCAGCTTTTTACTGTAGCTGATGACAAGCAAGTCAAACAACTGAAAGTGACATAAACAAGCATAAAATAATCTTTTCCAATACAATCTTTTTCTTTAAATTGACTAAGTGACAACCTAATACATCTCCACAGAATATGATGAACACATGACCTTTGACACATTATGGTATTCCATCTAATGTTCCCATTCCATCTAATGTTCAAAAGCTGAAATATTGAAAACCTCTTGAAATTAGAACATAACAACAAGCTTAAACCTCCATCAATAACACTAAAATCTCAATATTACTTATATTAAAGAACTGGTTGCAACACTACTCCATTGTTTGTTACTCTTATACCACATTGCTAAAACATGTATGCTCTTTACAAAGGCAAAGAGTATGCATTCATGTATTCTTTGCAAAAAATATGCAGCCATTCGCGAGGGAAAAAAATGTAAATAATGTGAACAATTTTGCCCCATTTTCATTACAGACCCATAAAATATTTTAGCTTTATAAAGTATGAGTATGTATTGAAGATAGTATGTATTCTATATCTAAAAGAGTTGAGGTTTTTTATGGCTAAGTCAGATGAAGGTGAAAGCCTAATATTGTCTTTCAGGATATGTAAAATTAGTGAGGAAAAGGGAAGAAAAAATAAACTATGCTCAAGATTTGCTGCAATAGGAAGCAATTCTCAGACCAAAATACCTAATCTGAATGCTCGTCAAAGATGAAATCTTCCAATGGCACCCTGAAGCTGGTGATGATGGTAGTGGTGGTGGTGTTAAATTGGGCAACAGAGACTTACTAGGTTACATGTACACATAGAACACATAAATACAAATTTTTACTACATTAGGAAAAAAAACTCCTCTTAAGGATAAAACATGAATCACGAACATGCTCCTATCACGAGTATGCCCGAATGGTTAAATAATAAAATGTATAGAATTGATATATCTATGAACCCATTCTGTCATGTTACAAGGTGGGAACTCTAGTCATGATAGTAAATAAATTATAATTTACCTTATCCTCTATCTAACATTCTACAATAAAAGTTTTCAGGTTTTTAAATCTGCCAATTTTGCACCTACTTAAATTAAAACCTATGAAAGTGCATGTCTTTCGAACTCATTGCAAAAACACATTTCAGTTTTTCCTACTTTCAGAAATTGTTCCCCAGCCCCTGATTACTGCAAACTGAACATCAGTTGCTTCTGCCTAAGTTATCCTTCCATCACACCAATCAAGCAATGCCCATAGCAACTAAGAGCATTGCCTCTCATTTCCAAATAACTGATATTAAAAGAAAACTACATACCAAGGGGAATGTATGTGTATTTCTATCTAGTAATTATACTATTAAATTCACAATAATCCTGTGTCATTATCAATGTTAATCTGATTTTTCTATCTTTCTCTCTCTCTATCCCTTTCCCACTTACACTTTCTCTTTTTGCTCCTCTCCCTGATACATGTAGCTCTGCCAAAGACAAGCATTGGTTTCTATTGGCTTGTGATTTTTACACTAGATTACATTTCATTTAACATCGTATATATGAAAGAGTTGCATAGTGTTTGCAGCTACATTGTTATCATTGACTAGAGTAGTGTGACAACCACATAGAAATTTTCCTCTGTTAGCTCAATGTAAACTTTATGATATTTAGTCCCTGATCTAACAGGCTTATAATGGAAGCTACTCTAGTCATAACACCAATGTCATTTTGCATATCTGGAACTAATTGTCTAGTAAATCTAGATAGGGTATGACATGAATGTTATTTTGTCAGTATTTCAATCACATTGCATGGCCATGTAGAGGCTCCTTTATTAAATAATGTGACCAGCTAACATTGATTTACATCATGTTATTTGTTAGGTTGGGATACAGCAGAAAGCAGCTCTGACACCCTTTCTCACCTTTTCACATTTTTCATTTTCACTCCCTCAGAGATATCTGTTTAACAAGAGGTATAATGTGACAGATTGCAAAAAGAGTTTCATGTATGTGTACACGTGCATGCATGCACACACACACACATTAATGTCATTATAATGAAGATTTAAACTGGAGGAATTTGAGTTGTATAGTATGAGAATGAAATAGCTTTCAAGATGGTTGTGAAGAAAGTTAACACAGCAGCCCTGAGATGAACAAGACAAAAATGAAAATTAGAATTGCCAAAATTTTAATACTGCTTGATTCTACAACAAAGTGCAAAATCATTTTATCACAATCCACAAAACAAAAGTGTGGGTATATAAGGACACTTAAATAACTATCAAGACATGGAAGTTGTGAAAATTTGTAGTTTAAATCTGTGTAACTGATGTTTAAGTAATTTTGTGAGTTAAATAAATATCACAAATAACAGTTCCAAACTACCCATTGAATTTCTGCTGAAGCTAATGCAAGGTAAAGATCTTATCTAAAGTAGATTAAGTGCAGTGGGATTCATAATGGCTCTCAGAGTGTATGCTTCTTAGAAGTTATCCTACTCAAGGGAGTAACATACAAGCAAGCATTTTCCCCATAAAACTCAGCAAGGAGAATCCTCAAATTATTGCCTTCTTGTTAATCACTTTTATATGTAAATATGTAAATGGAAAGAAAGAAAGAGACCAGATTTCCAAACATCTCAGCTCATCTTGCTATTAGATTTTAAATAATAGTTCTGATTAAAGTTTGTTTGTGGTGGATGTATGAAATAGCCTATTTCAACTCACCACATAAGGATATCCTCTTCCATAAGCAAAGCATGTGTATTTATGTATACAAGTACACACACATATGTGCGTATTTTTTTATTTTACTGATTTCAGCCACTGACTGATGTCATACTGGAGCAAAATCTAGAAGAGTTTTAATCAACTACATCAAGCACATTTATTTCACTCTGGTACTTCTTTTGTCAGTTACTATTTCAATAGCTAAGTTTATTATTCAGTTGAATGGATGAAATGCAAAACACCAATTTAACTATATCATACAGAATTACACACACACACATACACACACACAACAGGTTTCCACACAATCACACACACACACAACAGGTTTCCACACAGTTTCTGTCAGCCATATTCCTCTCATCAGAATATTGGTCAATTCACTCTGGAACCATGTCACTCACTGCAAAGCAAACTTCTCAACAACATGGTTACATTAATAGAATGCTTTGACTAACTGTTAACTGAAGTGTTAAAGATCAGCATCAATCAATGATGCTGTCTTTTTTAATGATGAAGATACTTAATTCTCAAATAGGACACTGTGGTACAGACTGCAGCTATAAATAGTGTTTTATTAACTTCTGGTGCTATGATGAATTTCTGCTAAAAGAAGAGTTGTGCCAGGTTAAATTGCTCAAAACATATTACATAAAGGTTGGGTAACTATCACCACACACATGCCTGAGTGTGTATCTGTGAGTGGGGATGTCGTTTGCTGAGTGAACAGGACATGAAGAACCCTCTTGTAATGTTTCCTAGCAGCTGATGTACAGGAGTTGAGACAGATCAGCTTGCTGAAGCACTCGAGTACTTTAAGATTTTTGTGCCTATCACCATTTCATACCTGTGACTTCCCAAGTTTATCACTAAACCAAAGAAAGACAAAAGGTGATCTTTGTTTAAGGTGGGGTGGGTAGAGGTGGGTGTTTCCAGTGACAAGCTTTGAGATATTAATGCATATCATTCTGAGCTAAAATCAGATATCATAAGTCATCTAATCTACTACTCTAACATTCCATCAATCTGCTGCTCTGGGCTAGTACCTTACTATCAATTTGAAAAAGCAAAAAGATGGGATCTAAACTCAGAACACAGGAAGCAAAAACAAATGCTACAACACATCCTATCCTACTCTCAAATGGCTTTATTAATTATTTGACACTATATATATATATATATATATATATATATATACATATATATATATATATATATAGTGTGTGTGTAACATAACAGATTAGGGATTTGGAATCTGGGCAGTTACCTTTTCTGCTCTCTGATATAATCCAGATTTGGTTAACCACAATAAGGTAAACAATTAAAAAGTACTTCATTTGATAGGTAAGTCCTCAATTAACCTCAAAGGATTTCATACAGCATACACAGCATATGATCAAGACATCATAGAGAAAAATGGTGTACAGGAGTTGAGATAGATCATCTTCAAAATTTATTTATTACATCATTAGTATTATTCTCATTAGATTCCAATCCGACATGCTTCTGCAGGACGTGTGTCCTAGTTTCTATTGATGCATTTATGAGTTTTAAGTTGATTCAACTGTTCTACAACCAATTCATCCAAGCTAGACATTCCTGTGCAGATATGTTAAGGTATCATCCATGCAGATGGGTGAAGTGAATACCTTGAACAAAGCTGCATAGACATGCCTACCTTGGATGAATATGTACAGCAACTGAATCAAATAAATGCGCCTTAATGTTACATCAAAGGAGACTAGGACATGTATCCAGCAGAAATACATGTTGGATTGGAATTTAAAAATAGTAATACTGTAATATTATAAATAAATTTTTAAGATGTATATTTATAATATTACAGTATTACTATTTTTAAATTCCAATCCAACATTTAACATCCATTGTCCATGCTGGCATGGGTTGGATGGTTTGAACAGAGCTGGCAAGCTGAGGGGCTGCTCCAGATTCATCTGATTTGGCATGGTTTCTATGGCTGGATGCCCTTCCTAACACCGACCACTCTGAGAGTGTAATGGATGTTTTTATGTGCCACCGGCATGAGTGGTAGTTGTGTGACATCAGTATCTGCCACAACTATGATTTCACTTGGCTTGATCAGTCTTCCACTCAAGCATGTTATATTGCCAAAGGTCTCGATCAATTGCTGTGTCGCCGTGAGGTTTAGAAACTTGCTTCCCAACCATGTGGCCTTAAGTTCAGTCCCACTGAGTAGTACTTCAGAATAATGTTTTCTACTATAACCCTGAGTGAACCAAAGCTATGTAAGTGAAAATGGGCAAAGGAAACTGAAAGAAGCCTGTAATATATAATTATTGCGTGGGGTGGGGGAGAGGAATCACCATTAGTCAACTTGTTATTTTAGGCATAGCAATTATTTTATTTACAACCTTGTATGTTTTTTCCCTAGGTGCCCCTGCACCTGCAATATGTCTTTAAAGATGATAATGTGGAAATTTGACTGAAGGAACTAGATATAAGACCTAGTTAATTTGAAGACAATTACAGAATATGACAAAGAAACTGGAAGAATTACCTGAAAGACAGTTTGTATTCTGATATTTAGGGGTACATCACTGGCTACAGTATAAATCATCTTTGACTAATGCTTTACTGAATTTGATGCCTCACAAGTGGTAAGATTTCCAGGTGCTACATCTATCTAGTGTCTTGCTGTTTTGCTCAAAGAACTTTATTTGTATTCTCAAAAGCAGTCACTGCAGCGCTTTTGTACAATTTAAACCAGTCATAGAGACTCTACAAATTGGCTCTGATAAAACATGAATAAATGAATAGAGCAACAAGAGAAAAAAAACAAAAAACATTCAATAAGGGTTGCCAAAAAATTAGCATGCTACAGAGACTATCTTATTGCTTTCACCAATCCTTACTGTGTTGGTGGGTGTATCACAGACCTACCAGACTTTACCACTTAACTCTAATGACAAGGTTAAGAATACGAGTTTGCAAATTGAATGATTCTTCCATCTTGTTAACATGTTGTATATTCTATTTTGACACTGATTTAAAATCAGTATCAACAATCTTATGTTTCTCTGCCCATAATTGATACATAAACACTAAGTGCAAAATATACAGAGACTAAATAATAGATTATTTATTTCATTTACATCTTTGTTATATACTATCAGATATGTATCTTTATTATTATAGTTATATATTCATTTATTCATTTCAGCATTGATAAAGACTAAATTCAAAATCATTGTAACTGTTTACTTTGTGGTACACTCATTCAGCTTGAAGAAATTTGTTCAAATATTATGATTAAAATCCTAGAAGATACCAAATATTGACATTCATGTTTTTTTTTTGTTGTTCTTTATCCCCACCACCACCACCACCACCACACACATTGTTTGAGAATAACATTTGAACAGCCTTTAGCACTGATACCTTATACTGAATTATAAACACCATGACGCTAGTTTAAATGATCTACTTTACACATTATTTTAAGCTGACATTGCAAAGTTTTTGTTTTTTTTATTAGCGAATAAAAAAGCCAGGTTGCTTATAATGAACATGTCTATGGCTCAAATTCCAAAAACTGAAATTTCCTAAGATTGATTATTTCTCTAGAATTCAATGTTTCCTCTGAGAAACATAATTAATTTTTACTTTTATATCACTTTTCAGTTATTATTGTTATATATATATATGATAACTAGAACTCCATTGGTCCTGATGATGAGTGCTCCAGTTGATCTGATCAATAGAACAGCCTGCTTGGGAAATTAAGATGCAAGTGGCTGTGCACTCAACAGACATGTGTACTCTTAATGTAGTTCTCTCATAGAGATTCAGCATGACACAGAATGGCTGGCCCTTTGACATACAGGTACTACTTATTTTTGCTAGCTGAATGGACTGGAGCAACATGACATAAGGCATCTTGCTCAAGGACACAGCACACTATCATGAATTGAACTCACAATCTTACAATCATTAACCAAATATCTCTCATATATATACATATATATATAGGAGGTATTTGGTTCATGATTGTAAGTATTAATTTCACTTTACATAATACATATAATAAAAATAGTGAAGCAAATAATAATATGACATAGGCAATCAAATATTACACACACTGATATGCTTTAATATCTGTATTTTTTAAAAGCAATACTAAATTTAAGAATAACAGAAATTTAACCTTGAATAAATAAATATGGTAAAAAAATATTAAGGAAACAATTATATACCCTGCTTTGTTGCATTATTCAAAAAGTTCAAAAATTATTTTCTATTACCATTTCTCAATTACTGTTCGCTGTCATCTTTTAATAACCAATTTTCCTCATCTTTGTATTTTGGAGCTCATTGTGTATTGGAATATTGTGCATGTAACGGGTGTTAACTAGTGAGCATCGTAACATCAACAATAAGGTCTGATCATGAGATTTTGTAAAAAGATATATTTGAAAAAACTCTTTGATATCATTGGGCAGTTAAATTTAGCTAAACAATATTGCTTCGATATGTTTCAAGTAATGAATAAAAGAAATGACAAAAATTTCTTCAAGGTTGTAAATTCATAACAAATCTGAAATATCAGACTAGTAAGAACTAATGATGTAGGTTTATTACCTTAAGATATTGACATAATCAATTATATGTAGACACAGTTGTGATAACCGTAACAATATATGTACATTATTTGAATATGTGCACAGATAAATAGTATTTCTCTGAATTTAGATAACTATTGGAGATTATAATTCAGAGCAAGCATCATGTGTAAAATTGGTTAAGTTAAAACAGAAAATGGATATTGAAATTTGGATAAGGAATGTTTATATGAGTGATGTAGTTATTAAACAAAGTAAAATCAATCAACAAAATCCTTCATATTAAACACTGAAGTTGTAAGCTCTATAAAAAGACTGGTGCTCAGTAGAAGAAACCAAATTATATGATCCTGGGGGAAAAATAACCATCAAAAACTTTGATGAGCTACAAGATGTAATCTTGAAAGATGTATAGTTGAAATAAAACATTAAAAAATGTTTAAACATACATGATCTCCAGAAGTAGGTCACTCATGTTCTAAAACTGAATAACTACAATAGAGACTAGTTGAGCAGTAAACAAGTTTTAAATTATCATTCAATGAGTCTTACCCAACCTATTTAGAAGAAGAACCCATAAGAATTAAGAAATATAATTTTATGGAATTGTGGTTATCTTTCAAAGTTATATACTTGAGAAGTATCTAAACAGAAAATAAACTGACAATATATATAAAGACAATCCATTCACCTGCTAATAGCTATGTGGTAGGCATTGCTGCTGATACACGCATTGAGAGCTGATAGAAAACCAATGGAAATACAGAAAATGTTTAGATAAGCCTTACAGGAAATATTAAGAACAAATCATGAAAATTTCCAACAATCACTAAATCATATATTATATTTTGACATTGTTTAATTTCTGTGCTACATTATATGTGAGTAATTATTAATGAAATGAACAGAACTAATTTCATTAGTGTCACCCCAGATAATAGTTTTGTGGATGGTTTACTACTTAAGCTGCTAAGAACTAATAGCAGTAGAATGGTACATAGTTGATTAGAAATTTTAAAAAAAATATATAATCTTATTGTATTTCAAACAATTTTAGAAATTATTCATAATTATATATTTTAGCTATAAAATATAAGTGTTAAATATACAAAGAACAGTATATTTACACAAGTATTTATTATAAAAATAGCTATTTAAATTCTCTAGTTAATTAACAGTAAGCATGTGATGAAAATATTAAGACATATTCAGGATCTTTATGAGTGCATGTTTGCTTGATAAGTCTAAATATCAGAGTTACAATACATTACATGAACAAAAATTTCTTATACTACTGCTTGTATTGTCTCATTGAACAAGTCACTTTTCCATTTCTCTTTTAAATTTTTTTATATAATTTTCTCTGTATATGTATGCATATGTGTGTATGTGAGTGAGTGGGTGTGAATGAATGAGTTTGTGTGTGTGTATGTGTGTGTGTATGCATGTGCATGCATGCATGCATATGTGCATGTATAATTGTTTGTTCGCAAACCAGATTATTTCTTTATACCTGAAGCTTTTATATGGTTGGCATTAGATAACTGCACAAGACCTTTAGGTATGAGGAAATAATTCAGTTTACCAATGCACAATTTTAACAAAATCTACACATTTCTACAACAGATGTGTATTGAGCACTTTGCATTTTTTTAAATTGAAAACAGACAAATACATGCACGCACATACACACACATACATTGTGTATGAGTGAACATGTGCAATAAGTTTTTTAATTGAAATGTTTGCAAGGGAAATCATACTTTTCTTATGTGTGCCTCCCTGTAATTAATCATTTACCTATAAAAATTTCCGAGTTCCTGGATTTAGAAACATTTAAAAATGTTCCTGAGAGAATACATTAAATAAAAGATGCTTAAATTTTGAGAAACTTGTTCTATGAATACTGTATCTTTCTTCCTATCAGATACAATAATCTATATAAAATTATTTCTCTTATTTTTTTTCACACAAACGAAAAGATATTTGAGACAAATTTGTTAAGGTCACATAACCATTTATAACAATAAGAATGTTACGATACTTATTCCTTATTTAACAAGATGGAATCGTTAGGAAGAATTTTTCAAGCTTATATAAGTGGAATAACAAGCTTATTTCACAAACACTGGTAATGTCCTCCCTTTATTATTGCTCAGTTTTTCTGATGGTCTTACATTGAGCCACTAAAGTGGTGTAGAACAGTTTTAATATGTATGGATGCTGTAGAAATAGTAAAACACTAGAATCTGTTTTGATATTAAGGAGACAGAAATAGATAAATTACAGCAAAAATAATTTGAAACTTGAAATATAATTATTGAAGAAATGCAGAGTTGGTTGATGAAGTGTTTTATACACTTATTGATATTTTATATAATATTCTTGTGTCTGCTGTTGTTGTTGTTGCTGATGCTGCTGCTGCTTAGATGATACTAATACTACAGAGGGGATAAAATTTGCAGTAGAAAAATACAAAATGAGAAGAAAAGCTAAGATGTGAAATGAAATGACCACATGATTATATAAATAGATAGATGTTATAGATATTCAGGCAATTATCAACAACTATTGTTAAAATCTAGCACAAAAAAAAACAATAAACGTAAGATATACAACTTTTATTAAAAAAATCTTTGAATAAAAATCAATGGGTAACGCTTCACTATATAGCTGCCACTAACATGCATATATTCTTCAGTTTGTAGAATACATGTTTATTTTTAATATAGAGAGATGTATATTCTTCTGCCAGCATTTTTTTTTACCATTCAAGACACTGTATTCTTTAAAAGTGGAATCATATTTTTGTTTAAATCCTCTTCTTAAAATTCTATCCTTCTGAAAAGATTTTTTGAATTTTGATAAAAATGATTAATTTTTTTCTTCATTATTAAAAACATGAAGAATTCCTACTAAATTGCATCATATATGTTCATCAGTTAAAATAAGCTAAGTGGTTTCTTGCTATTTCTGTTCCTATTACTTGATGTGTCAATACTATGCTACTGATAATAAGAATTTTCACAGAGATAATAATCCAAAAATACCAATGACAGTAGCAGCAGTAAACGCAGTGACAATTAGAGAAGTAGAAGAAGAAATACACAAAAATAAGTAATGAAGAAAAAATATATACATCATAATATCTTTTGAGGGTGTGTGAAAAGTAAGCATTAATTAGCTCCCTATAAGGTAAGAAATAAGGTAAGTAATAAAAAAAAATATTTAGACTTTAAGGTAATAAATATTTATTATTGTATTTGAAAAGTAAAAGAGAAACAAAAATAGCCTATCTTTATCCCTATATGATATGACAGCGTCGAGGTGGTATTTCATTTGATGAAATCTTAAATTTACTTATGCAATATTAGAAGCTTAAACTTGGTTAATAACCTAATATTCCTTAATTATTGGAGAGAAAATCATTTATTTATCACTTAGTTCTTTTTCTTCTTTTTTTTTTCTTTTCACTTCTTTTTCCTATGAGAAAATTGGCTGGTTATATCAAAGAAGTTAATTTTGGTACCCACACTTAGATTTTCCATTTCCTGAAGAGTAGCTATTATAAGCAATGGTTATAAAAGATGACAGTAGAATTACCAGTACAGATGTGATTGGGTGTCATTTAGAGGAAAAGGAAAAGAAAAAGATCTATGGCAGAGAGAATTATAAACCTCCATAAGCTTCTATAGTTTTACCTTTAGTTTAAAATATTCATTTAAGACGTTTAATGTATTTTCATCTTGTGCTACATTTTAGTATATGATGATATTATTAAATTATATTTAGGGTATTTACAACATTAATCTAAAGACATGGAAAAATAATAAAAAATTACACAAATAGTTGAATTATAATACATAAATATGCATTTTTTGTTGCTTTCCTGCAACTCTCAACAAGTAAATTTCAATCATTCTTCTATTTATCTCCATGTTCAATTAGTTACACATACTTGCTATCAAATAATTTGATAAGAACTACTTTCCTTTTGATAAAATAATGACAGTTATAATGAATTTCTTTTTTTACTAGGTAGAGACAACAGAAAAACCAGAAAAGATAGGAAAAATACCAAAATTTTACAAAAGCTATTTCTGTTATATGAGATTATTTAGATGACAAATTACTTAAATTTATAGCTTGCAATGACACTGTCTCTTGGAATACTAATCGCACAAAACATTAAGGCTGCCCATGTGCAAAATGAAAAAAGCAAAATTTCATTTTTGTACATAGCTTATTGAGCTGATGAAAGGGAAAACACTGCTGTCTGTGAGCTTGACACTTTCCTTTAATTCTTCTAAATATACAGACACATTAACATACCCCTGCAAACTTCCAAGAAAACAAACAACAGTAAGTAACAACAGAAAAAACAGGAACAATTAGGAAAGAGGTAAAGGATTGTTGTGGAGAAAGAGAAACCCATTTACTTTCCATTCATTTAACAGTTTTATTGCTATGTGAAAATATTTGGATATATCTATGTACACATATACACACACACACACACACATACACACACACATGCACACACACACACACACATGCACACTATCGCAAGGATATACAAAAATATAGGCAAACTAAAGTGGCATCATGCCTCGATTATGGTTTCTCATTCAATCAAGGATGCTTTCTTTTAAAATTAAATCTATAAATAAAATAAAATCTATAAATGTTGCTAATATAAAGTCTTGTTTTAGCATGTATTAATCATATAAATGGTGTTATTATTTTATTGACTTATATATCTTTAATTTAATATTTCAGATGAACATATATTTATGTATTTTTAGTAATCAATAACAACAAAACTATAGAACTCATACTCAACAAACTGACCCCACCACAACCATCACCGTTTACAAAAAAAAATAAATAACCAAAAATTGGGAGATTTATTATTAAAAAAAAATGATCAAGTTCTTCCTGTAATATTATACATATCTGTTTTATCAAAATCATTATATAAATTCATATGAAAGCAACCATTTCAAGACATTTTTATACATTTATTTCAGTTAAAAAATGTATGTTTTTAGAAAAAAATACAGAGATAGATAGAGAACGAGAGAGATAGATGGAGAGTGAGACAGACAGTCAGGTAGACAGAGAGGGAGAGAGAGAGGAAAAGAAAGAGGAAGAGAGAAATACTATAAACTGTGATCTTGATGGTGACTTTTGCTCATCATATAGAATGGATAGTATGAAGGAAGGAATAGATTTGTAGATTCAAAAATATGGCATTGAGTATTTCAGTTAAGACTTATAAAAATCTCAATCGAGAATTATATATTAATACAAATATAGCACACATTCATACATTTGGAATTATATTATAGATTGATAATGACATTTATGTTTCTGCATACTTGTACTTACTTTTGTATCAGAATGTGTATACCGTGACACTGTTGATCATACCAGTTATTTTATATAGTCCCTGGCTTTCTTGTAGCATCATGATTTAATATCATTTAGCAGTCAACAGTGCCATAAATGATGGCATCGTTTTTCCAAAGTAAACTCCTCAGTCCATAACACATCAGATGGCAGCAGACTGTAGTAGAAATATTAGAGACTAAGATATGAGCTTGGCTCTTGTCCATCTCATCTGCACATGGTCTACCAGTTACTAGCTAACACTCTTTCCTCGATGGACACAGCAGAGAGCAGTCTTCTTCAGCTAAACATGCTTTTTACACCACTGAGCAAATGGGTTTTAATAGAGAACTGAACGTGCTGCTTTGTATCCACTTTAGTAGCAGTCCAACGGTATCCATGGCATTGTTATCTAGTTGTATGGAATACACTTTCACAGAGTAGACTACTATTTTAAAATAGTTATAGTTAAAATAAATAGATAACATCAAAGCTACTCCAAAAACAAAGCAAAAAAAAATACACACACACAAAATAATTCAGCAAAATTAATTGATTTTAAAGGAGGTGGGGGGGACTATGCTTTCATCAGACAACAATATGTAAAAGTCTTTTTTTTTTTTCTGTTGTTGTTTGTGTTTGTTAAGTGATGCATGGAACATTCCATTCAGTGATAAATATATAGAGGACACCCAAAAAATATGATAGGCAGTATCCAAGAAAGTGAAATGACTGTCAGCTGACAAGTGGGCAGATGAATACAGAGAGGCACCTGATAGATTCAAACCTTGCAATCAACATGGATTCCACGTTTGGCTGAAAATATTTTCATCTAAATAAGCATTATGCGAACAATCACAGTTGTGACTGTTGTCTCATATTCCCTGCATGTGGTAGAGCCATGTAACAACAGCAGCAGCATCAACAGCAGTAGCATCGATGGTGGTAGCAATGTTAGTAGAAGTGGCAGCAGCAACAGTGTCAGTAATGTCAGCAGCTGCAGCATCAGAAACAACATCAGCAACAACAACCGTACAGTAGAAAATGTTCACAGCAGCAGCAGCAGCAACAACAGTGGCAGTAATGTCGGCAACGTCAGTAGCAGCAGCAGCAACAGTAGCAACAGAGGCAGCGATTGCAAGAGGTAGACAGCAATACCAAGCAGCATCAGTGTTGATGCTAGTGCTGGTACTAGCACCAATAAGACAAAAGTGGCAGCTAATACCTATAGCAGCAACACTAGTAGTACAATGATAGATATCTCATTAATATCTAATGCAATAAAACTGAACCACTACAAAGGTAAATTTAATACATTACTGTTACCATCTTAAAAGGTAGAAATATAGTAAAATAGCTGCCTTCTTCGAGTCATCTTCTGCGACACCATTTCTGAAGCGGAATTTTGTGATCTTGAATTCTCCTATCTATTGGTTTACACTTCTGTCTTTCTACGTATTACTCAAAACATATATCACTCTCTAACTGTATTTGTATATGGAGGCATCTATTTCCTCATCTGCTTAACCTATGATACCAATATTTCACTATCTCAACATCCTTTTACCTAGCAACCTGTTTCCCTGGTTATGAGTATGATTATCTTTCAGTTTATTCTTTCAATTACATATTTCTCTTATATAATTGCATTTTTTGGATATCTGTCTTTCTATCTTTAATTTGCTTCATCAAACACTCACTTTTATTAAAATTCTGTATTCTTTTTCCTTTTATGTACAGTCTTTGTATGAATACTTTCCATATCTTTTCTTCCACATCTCTTTCACTTGATTCACTTTTCATTATTCAACCCATGACATATTTTCTTAGCTTCTTTTTCCACATCAGATCTATCCCTATCACAGTGTCCATTATTCTATGTCTCTAGCTGATTTCCCACTTTTTGTGTTACTGGCACACCATACATCCTTACATACACTCACATACATACATACATACATACATACATATATACATACATATATACACACATACATACATACAAATACACACACGTATGTATGTATGTATGTATGTATGTATGTATGTGTGTGTGTGTATAAAGAATATATGAGATCTCTGAAATGCAAAACATGGGGAAAAATAGCTATAGATATTAAATAATAGATACACATGTAAACACATATATATATATATATATATATATATATATATATATATATATATATATATATATATATATATATATATATATGTACATACATACACACACACACACATAGACAGACAAACAGAAATTCAGACAGATGAATTACAGAAACAATGTCTTCAACACCCAAACACTTATATGTATTTTTTTCATTATATACATACATCTAAATATGTACATATATGTGTGTGTGCATACATGTATATATTTATACAGACACACACACACACGTGCACACACACATACATACACACATTCATATATTCATTCATAGACACATTTCAGAAAAGCAAGCACTAAAACATTAAATCTATAAATTAAAATAAAATATGAATCAATGAATACATGTATACAGATATAATTATAATGTTTGTATTTACATACATACACACACACAAATATACATACATACACATAACTATCCAGAAATTTTACATATAGATTTGCTCTGTGCATGTGTGTGAAAATGTGTTTTGTGTGTGTGTGTGTGTGTGTGTGTGTTTGTGTGCACATATGTATCATATATATGTGTATATATCTTATATACATTATAAGACACATAAGTATCATATATATATGTGTATATATCTTATATACATTACATCTACATATTAACTATATATATACATGTACAACAAACACACACACACACACACACACATGCCCATATACATATATTCAGTGTGTTTATATACATATATGTATGTGTTTGTGTGTGTGTGTGTGTGTATATATATATATATATATATATATATATATACACACACACACACACACACCTAATGAATTACAAACATTTAATTATTAAAGTGGAAAAATTAGGAGAAAAATTATTCAGTTGTTTTCAAATATATAATACTGTACCAAAGACTTTCTATTTCTAAATCTACTATTTATATTCATACATATACACGTACATAAGTACATACATATACATACATAAATACATACATATACATACATACTTAAATGATGATGATGATATATGCATACATATATGCACATACATTCATTTCCACATATATACACACACACTTTTTTTATTTTCTCCATTGAAATTGATTTAATCAGAATGGACTACTTTCAAATGTAGTAGTCAATACATGATACAAACATACAGCTTTATCTGTGTGTTCACATATATCTCTTTCTTTCAATATATATATATATATATATGTGTGTGTGTGTGTGTGTGTGTGTGTGTGTGTGTGTGTGCCTTTATATACATACTGACACATATATTTGAGTATATATATATATATATATATGCATGTATATGTGTACACACACTAGCACATACACATTCCTCTACATGTATATGTGAATACAGGTGTGTGTGTATTTGTAGTAGGTGTGAACAGGTTTAGTTACAATCAAAACAATGTACACGACACACCTTTTGGATGAGCTGGGATGCATCATCAGTGATGTGACCTTCAGGCATTAGGTGATGCAGGTATTTAACTGACAGCCATTCTCACCCAGGTGACCCAGCCAGGACTAACCAGGCCTTGGCTAACAACAACCTATGGATCACTCCTTCTATTTCAAAGCTCCTCAGTGGCTTTCACTGGTATCTTACTTGCAGACTGAATTAACTCACTTCTTTGTCTTAACTCTAAAGCTAATTTGGCTGTGGAATTGTTGTATGGTAAGAAACTTGCTTCCCATCCACATGGTTCTAGGTTCAGTCCCACTGCATAGCATCTTGAGCAAGTGTCTTCTATTATAGCTGTGGGCCAACCAAAGCCTTGGTAGACGGAAACTGAAAAAAGCCCACTGTATGTGTATATATATATATATATATCATGACACTCTGTTGGTTATGACGACAAGGATTCTAGTTGATCCGATCAAAGAAACAACCTACTCGTGAAATTAATATGCAAGTGGCTGAGCACTCCACAGACATGTGTACCCTTAACGTAGTTCTCGGAGATATTCAGCTTGACACAGTGTGTGACAATGCTGGCCCTTTGAAATACAGGAACAACAAAAACAAGAAGAAAGAGAGAAATTTGTGGTGAAAGAGTACAGCAGGGATCGTCACCACCCCCTGTCAGAGCCTCATGGAGCATTAGGCATCTTCGTTCAATGAACACTTACAACGCCTCGTCTGGAAATCGAGTCCGCTGCCCTAACCAATGGGCCATTGCGCCTCCACACATATAAATATATATATGTAGGTATGTATTTATGTGTGTGTCTGTGTTTGTGCCCCTCACCAAGCCGTTGGTTGACAACCGATGCTGGTGCGTTTATGTCCTCATAGCTTAGTGGTTTGGCAAAAGAGACCAATAGAAGAAGTACTAGGCTTACAAAGAATAAATCCTAGGGTTGATTTCTTCGACTAGAATCTTTTTAGATGGTGCTCCAGCATGGCCACAGTCAAATGACTGAGAAAATAACAGAATCCTGCATTGCCTCTCCCGCCCTATATTTATAAACTCATAGTATGTCACTCAACATTTATCCTGGTACTTCCCTTTCATTGTCTTCTCCAGTATACTTTTCCTAGGATACTGTAACTTCCAGATGATCAGCTCTTTTGACAACCCAGAAATGATGACCAAGTCAAGCTGGTGTTCTGAATTTACAACAGGTGAAAACTACAGGATACACTGTACCTGATATGCTGGGTGTTATGTTCTGTGTATGTAAGCCTTGCTCTTAACAAATATATACAAAAATAATGCATGACAAACATTCATCATAATATTTGTACATGTGCATACCTGTATACATGTGTGTACATTTACATGTGTGTGTGTGTGTGCATGTGTATATATATATATATATATATATATATATATATATATATACACACATACACACACATACATGCAGAGAAGTGAAAATGAAACTAGTCATATACATACATACATACAAACATACACAAATATATGTGTGTTTGCATGTGTGTATATATATATATATATATGTATATTTATAATATTTTGGACTATATGTTGATTACTGTATTGAAGTGTTGAGTAGAGCACTGGCACAGTTTGGAGTACCTGGTGTCATCTGAGGTTGGGGTATATTTCCATTGGATCTACTTCAGGAACTCAGCAGTGTTAGTTGAGATAGTAATAATGTTTTAAGTAACCAGAATATGGATTTGGCATTAATCTTTATTTTGTACAATGGTGTTGCATCCATTTGTTATATGCCCATCTGTGGGCATATAACATGACAGCAGCTAAAACTCAAGATCTTCAGCAAGACGCAACTTTATGTATGGATGTACCTGATGAGACCCAGACTACAAAATGGATGCAGCACAACATGTTGAGAACAGAGTCCCACCCAAAAGGGACAGTAGTAGGATGGGTCAAAATGACCGTTATACAAAGTAAAGATTTATACCAAATCCATCTTCTAGTCACTTAAGAAATTATATATATATATATATTTACTAGTTTATGGCCCCCGTAACTTAGCAGTTTGGCAGAAGACACCAATATAAGTAACAGGCTTATAAAAAACATAAGCTTCATAGATACATATATATATATATATATATATATGTATCTATGAAGCTTATGTTTTTTATAAGCCTGTTACTTATATTGGTGTCTTCTGCCAAACTGCTAAGTTACGGGGGCCATAAACTAGTAAATATATATATATATAATTTCTTAAGTGACTAGAAGATGGATTTGGTATAAATCTTTACTTTGTATAACGGTCATTTTGACCCATCCTACTACTGTCCCTTTTGGGTGGGACTCTGTTCTCAACATGTTGTGCTGCATCCATTTTGTAGTCTGGGTCTCATCAGGTACATCCATACATAAAGTTGCGTCTTGCTAACAGGCTTATAAAAAACATAAGCTTCATACATACATACATATATATCTGGATGCCCTTCCTAATGCTAACCACTCTGAGAGTGTAGTGGGTGCTTTTACATGCCACTGGCATGACTGGCCTTTGTGCTGGTGGCACGTAAAAGTACCCACTACACTCTCCGAGTGGTTGGCGTTAGGAAGGGCATCCAGCTCTGTAGAAACTCTGCCAAATCAGATAGGAGCATGGTGTAGCCATATGGTTTCACCAGTCCTCAGTCAAATCGTCCAACCCATGCTAGCATGGAAAGCGGACGTTAACCGATGATGATCATGATGATATATATATGTAGGTATGTATGTATGTATATATGAAGCTTATGTTTTTTATAAGCCTGTTACTTATATCAGTGACTTCTGCCAAACTGTTAAGTCATGGGGGCCATAAACTAATAAATATAAATTGCCATGCAACAGCTGCCAAGGGCAACATGCACAAGCACACACACATAACAGTTATCTGCAGTTTCTGTCAGCTAAATTCCCTCATCATACATTGGTAAGTTCAATCATATAGTAGAAGACACTTGCCCCAGGTACAAGCAAAGTACTGTGTAGAAGTCTGCCATACATATATATATATTTATATGCACACACACACGCACATGCGCGCATGCATATAAACATACATATACGCAAACATTAATATATAGGTTTATGTGCTTGAGACAGAGAGAGAGAGAATGCCATTCTCTATGTCTTTACATCATGCGCTTACTTTAGACAAACATCACTGTTATGCAAGAAATGCTATTTGTTGCAATCATCCATGTAAACATGACTCGCCAATGCAGTCTTTGAGCTCAAAGAGCAAGGGAAGCAGTCACCTTACTAAGAAATGGTTGAAGGTTGGTGACTGGAAGAGCATCAAGTCATAGAAAACATACCTCTAGAAATTTCATTTGACCCATGCAAGCATAGAAATGTGGATGTTAAAACAATGGTAATGATAATGATGTTACTGGTTAAAAAATGGGCCAAGACAAATGCTAACCTCTAGATTTAGTAAAACATATTGTACTGAATTGCAAGAACATTACCAAATATCACAAGTGTCTATAGGCCAGACAGCATGATGGCTAAATTGTTCTGACTATAATAACCAAAATAACACCAGTGCTATTATATCAGTGTATAAGATTAATTTCAAATTTTAGCACAAGACTAGTAAATTCAAGGGAATAAGTTGATTACATCAACCCCAGCGTACAACTGGTACTTACTTTATCGATTTCAAAGGGGTGACAGGCAAAGTCAACCTTGTCAGAATCTGAACTCAGAACATAATGACAGATGAAATGCCACTAAACATTTTGCCCAGTGTCATGATGATTCTGCTTACTCACTGCCTTATATGATATTACAATATGTATACTGCACTAACACATATCTGAATTTATTTCACAGGCATAAATCATTATGGTCAGCTAATTGTTGTCCCTAAATGACCTTGGTACAGGTGTGTTATCTAACTAGAAATTAAAACTTTTTCCCAGAGGGAACGATTAGCAATTTTGACGCAACAGTTGAGGCACACTGGTTAAGACAGCAGAAAATTGATTTCAAAGGTATTCCTAAACCTTCAACATCATTAACAAGCAAACAAGTGGCTGTGTGCAAAAATGTTTTGGTCAACAGCATCAACTGGCAGCTGTTGCAGGCATTTCCAAGAAATAGCCATGCATACAAATCAATAGACACTTTTGTGGATCAGGAAGAAATAGTTCACTATCCAACAGAATTTTAAAATTTAGTACAAGTCTCAAGCCTACTGCTACACAGCTTAAAAAAAATTCCCCATTGATAACCTTTGTGTAATTTAGATCAGCTGCAGCTATGCAAGAGTATTAGAGTAATGATTAAGAAGCTTATGTTTCATGCCATTCTGTTGGTACACCAAAGTAGAGGATGCAATTATATACAAAATTCCAGTCATAACAACACATGCGCCTTTCAATAAAGAAGAATTAAGTTTCCAGAACACCTAAGCTTTGTCATATCAATCAATAAATCACAAGGGCAAACATTGACAGTTGCTCAACTACACATTGATGAATAGTGCTTTATTTCTGCAGTAAAACCAAGGCATTAGATATCCTAATATGTTCAGAATTCTCTGTCTTATGATAGAAAAAGATCTAATATCACAGATGCTAGGGCTCTCTACAAATCTAAATATTATTTCTTTATCACTGCATATATGAGGGGGTGCTGAAAAGTTCCTTGCTTTGGGTAAAAGAAAATACAGGAGAATTTTATTCAACATATTCCTCTAGCAGATTCACACAGCTATTGCAGTGGTCCTTCAGTTTTTCTAAGTCATGTAAAAGAACTTCAAAAGTTGGATCTCCAACCAGGCCTTTCACGATACCCTTAAAGCAAGGATCTTTTCAGCACCTCTTCATATTGCAGCTTGATTATTTGGATGTTTTCCTTCAAGATGCTCCAGTTTACACATGTTTTAAGAATGATTTTATTTTCATGATTTATTTACCTCTCAACATTTCAGTTTTTACTCATTTTCAAATTATTTTAGGAATTACAGAATTCCAAGACTGAAGATAATATTTTGTTCAACAGTAGTTTGAAAGGAAATAAAACAATTTTTACATTTACTTAATCTTGTGTTCTTATTTAATGATTGAATTAAGTATATTTCATTGACACAATTAATTTACTAAATATACAATTAATATTGAGCATGTATCTGTGCATGAAACTATGGACTGCAATAAATGTACTGCAAAAAAATTTCACTTCTGACTCTTTTAAAGAGAAATCCTTTACTAGTGTCTATTAAACCAAATATACTTACATAATATTAAATATATCATTTACAGATACTTTCAGCCAGTGTGTGTGCGTATTTTCCCTGCTGAATGTATAGTTAACTCCCATCTTGCCAATAGCATCTTTATACATGGGTTGCACAGTTCACCCAAACATTCATCTACACCGAGTTTTCTTAGTGACAACCAAACAACAGAGCATGGTTTCTCTTGTAGTTGTTTCACTAGGAACAGGGCATTAGTAGAATACCATTTTGGCAAAACCCCAAGCTCTATCTGATCTAAATGAATTCTCTTAACCCATAACCTACTAGGATTTTGCTGTATGTAACACAAACTGCTAAGCCTATTTTGGGTAAAGTTATTCTGCCAATCAACATCGATCTATCAATCGAAAAAAATACTCAGTGTTTCTTAACACCTTCTATGATTGGCTACACTGTTTCTGGGGTGAAAGGGTATCGTGTGCATACATTATACGTCATCAAAATTAGGTCAAATCATGCCCTACTTCCGTGGCCACGCACGTGGTCTGTCGCACTGAGGTGGCTTATCACAGTTTATGAGTTAATTTATAGCACTATAACTGTTTCTGCTACTTTCAAAATTTGGGCCAACAATTTAATGCCCCTGTGCTTGTTTCTCTCTAAAAAACACATTCCTTAGATTTCGAAACAATTGGAAATGATGTAGTTGAATCAGTCATTAGAAATGACAACTTTTTATTCAACTTATTTGTCTATAAAAGAGACGAACTCATGTTCTACTTGCTCAGCATCTATTTCTGATGGTTCTGGTACTTCTCATGCATTTGTATACTTAATCACCTTTTCAACCATATAGCTATCAACTTCATTAACTAGACCATCTATTGTGTCTACTTAGATTAGTTTCACTCCTTCATGCAAATACACCCTCTTCAGTACTCTCTTTAAGTAGAATTTCTTTACCCCTTTCCACTCAGTTTCCATTTGAGCTGGTTGTCTTTGTGTGTGTAAGTGGTAACAAATGAAAGAAAAGAGAAATAACTCAGTATTACCATAAAAACTTAAACAAAGATGAATAATTGGGTATTAAATACCATACAATATAAGTTCTTCATTTATTGAAATTACCTTCATTTCAAGAGATGGTAAGCAAATGCCTGCTAAATTTGTGATCAATTCTGAATAAGAAGAGATGATAATCTGAAGTAGAGTTACTTAGACAAGATGCATAGTTTGGAGATCAAGAAGTCTCTCCAGCTTGAGCCACTATTTCTTTGTATTGAGAGGTCACAGTTTTGGTACAATGTATATGTGATTAAAATGTCACTGAAAGAATCAAAAATCATAAGATGGGTTCTTCAAGCTGACCCAATTGAGAGGAGACCTAGGAGTAGACCAAGAATGAGATGGTTGAATAACAATCCATAGTCTCAATTGTTCACATTTTGGAAACTAACCAGAAAGTCTACTGGGGGCTCTGACAAAACCCTATTGAGGAAGTGTCTGAGGATTCTATCCTCATGACCTTCCTAGAAATAATGGGCAGAGAAGATGGATGGATGGAGCTTCAGTTCAAGAGGTGGCAAGTAAATGCCAAATGGTATTTATAAACCAACTTTAAATGAAAATATGACATAATCTTAAAAATCAGGGTTTCTCTGAAATTGACATGTTATTAAAAAAATGTTATTCTGAGTTAGTTGAAAGATGATAATGTATATAAAGATGTAATATCATGAGGAGCCAAAGAATAGGGGTTGGGAATGTCCTTTAAAGTAAAATAACTTCCTGTACATTCAGATGGTATTTGTTCTTGTTGGTCTTGTCTGAAATATCTCATTTATCTCTTTAAGATAAAAATATTAAGAGATGGTTATTGAGCTATTCTTATTTTATTTAACTTTTTTATAAATCACTAGCTTCATGAACATTTTCCAAATTCCTCAGTATGTGGATATTTTCCAAGTTCCTCAGTATGAGAATACTGACACTCAAAATAGTTAATGCCTTTTCATTAATGCTGAGCTTCCTGGGTTCCTCACCTTCATGTCCTCCTTAGTGGCCTCTTTCCAAAGCCCTTGTGACTGTAGCTCAAACAAATCTTCATTGCTCAGCTCATACATAGAGTGGCATTCAAACACTTTATGAACATTTTCCATAAATTTTACATTACAGTTATTTCCCCAGTTTCACCAAGTTATTAGCCTCTATCTTTGAAATCATTGTAAATTGTGGACAAAGATTGTTCAATACACTATTCTTGTTGGTAGTCTCTTTTCTAGACAACAAGTATTAATGTCCCCAATAACATTGTAGATCATATAGTCCTTCCAAAACTTCCTTAGTCTTACTCCATTCTTTACTTGCCTTCACAGACTGCAAGCTTATCCTAACCATTTTCAGTCTCCTTCCACCATCTATTTCTGTCTTCACAGAGTATGTGTAAGTTCTGCACAGGTAGTATACCATTAAAACTAGCTATGGCACATTGATCCATAGGATAAAGACCAGGTAATATTGGATGACATATAAACAACCTTGATGTTGATATGGAAATTGATAAGGAATGATGGATAAACATTATTCATAATAAGCAGAACATCAAAGATTGGCTCCTTTTGTTTACAAAATAAAGGATAGAATTACTCTTCAAAAAGTTACTTTTGTCATTCATGCTTTAAGGGTAAACTCCAACACAAGAGTGAACCTTTAACAAAAGCCTCAAGGGTTCAAGATATTGTTAAATGACAAACTTGTAGAAGCATAAGTATGCAGTCTTCAGCAGCATTTCGAACAAACAGGAATGAAATTCTGTGTTTCGATACCTTAAACTATTTGGCAATACAATCCTGTCTTGTAAACATTGAACACCTAGGTAACCTTCCTCATCAATAACTTAGAAAATCACTGCTGCTGCTAACATGTCAGCACTGGCAGCATCACCATCCCCATTTAAGCTGCACAACTTTGAAACTGCTTTAAATCAGTGGAACCAAGCATGGCTAGCAGTAAACGCTCCTTCACCAACACCCTCAGCCTTTGAATCTTCAAAGGGAGATTTGGTTTCTGCTGAATTAAATTAAGGTTTAAAGGCATATGGTGTTGATGCTAGTCATCCATCCACACACTCAGAAGTGTTTCTATTTCTTCCATCACTGATCTTCATTTCTTAGTAATTATCACAGAATGTATTTATACATAACCTTTAATCTGTTACATAATATGCTCCTTATCCTTTAAAATTGTTGAAACAGTAGAACGATTCATTCCCTGTGCACCTGCTATATTTATCATTTTCTCACATCTTTCATTTCACTTTAATGAACCCCCTAGTTTTCAGCAGAATAATGGTTTCTAACATAGTCACAAACCCAGGAATCTAGGGAAGAGGTTGTCCAATTAAATCAACCCCAGAACTCAACTGGTATTTTAATTAATTTATAAATCAGGAAAGATGAAATACAAAATAAATAAATAAATGAATAAATAAACTGCTTCTTGCTATCGCCATCATTACTGGCACTGTTTCAGATATTTCTAAAATATGTTGAAGTAATTGCATTTTAACAAAAACAACAAATAACTCCATATAATACTGTAATATCACAGAAGCACAACATTTTTACTGCTTTAACTGCATGAAACAATGTTAATGCCACCTATTGTATGCCTGTGGACCCACTAAATTAACACACTAATGGATCTGGAGAACAGTTTGTTCAAATTTTTTCAGTCAGAAATTTTAACATTTGTAATTAAAGGAGCTCCCATATGAGAGTGTCTGTGTAAGTACATGCATGTGCATGTTACTATACATGAGTGTATGCTTACATGTGTGTGTGTGTATGTGTGTTGTACATGTATATATATCTATATATATACATGCATGTGTGTGTGTTGCATGTATA
>NC_068984.1:65499884-65503426 GCF_001194135.2 Octopus bimaculoides
TATATATATATATATATATGTATAATGTGCATGCATGCATGTATGTGTGCGTAATATTTATCTAACTATAATACATAACTCTTTCACAGATTTTAAACCTAAATAGTAGGGGGCACATTTTACTTGAGAACAAAATTTTATCTATTTTTAGAATACTGACCAAGGTTTTCCACATGTCATTGATAACTCATTGTTTGTATAATGTTTGTATTGTTTATCTGTGTTACCCATTCATAACTGCTATCAATGATGCTACCTTCACCCCAAATTTTGTCTCACCCACCCCACTCACTACAGCCACTTTCATGTACCTCTGAGCTCAGTTCATCAGCCTTCCTAACCTTCCACTCCCAGACCCTGCACATCATTTCCCTACATTCTCAGCTATCCATAGATATATGATACTACTGCTAATCACTTACTCCTGCCTGAGTAACTTGTATCTCTCAGACCTCCTCCTCCATACTGATATTTACCATCAGCCATACCTCCACTCTTTTTCTTCACTCACTACATCTATCTCTACCCCAGTCTCTAACCATTTGTCATCCTCCTCCCACACTCTAAGAAATTACCCATTCTTTTTATCCCATTTGATCCACAGTCTATAATCTCCCTTATACTCAACAACTTGTACCTGCGGAATATGATCTGGTGCCTCATCACCACCATCCTTATATCCCTTCCAGCTCTTCTCACCCACCTTTGCATAATGTGTGGTAACCATGTAACTCCTCTATAGCAAGACACCTCTGTTTTCCCCCCTCTATCATACTTTAGCCTTCAACTCCTGGCATAAAATCATCTCCTTTTCTCTCAAATAAACTCTCAATCTATCAAGGAAACTTTTTAATTTTCCTATTTTCACTCAGTCTTGCAAAATATTTGGTGACCTCACTGGTACTGGCATCATGGAAAGAAGCATTCAGTTTACTCCTTAAAGTGGTTGATGTTAGGAAGAGCATCCAGCCATAGAAATCAAGCCAAAGCTGATGCCATGGCCTTATACTGGTTTTGAAAGTAAGCTCCTCATATATGATAGATGCACTGGAGCAGTACATACTATAAGCACACTAGAAATGGATTTTCTTAAATACCTGGATTACTTTCTAGAAGTTGATAGTTTTTGTGACCCAGGAGATGTAATTAGCAAGGGGTGTTTTTGTTTTGAAAGTATAACAAGCCAGGGTAAGAACATGTTGCAGAAAGTTGAGGGAGCTATTATCACTACTAGTAACAAAAGCCTTTTCCCTTAGAATGAAGATCAGATTGTATGACACTTATGCTAGAACTACAACACTGCATGATAACGAGACATTTGCTTTGAATGTAGAGAAGACATGAAAGAAATGAAACAAGCACGCTCCACAAGATACGCAATGTAAATATGTTTATGAATGACATAGTTTAAGAGAAAAAATTAGGCATAAGAGGAATTAGACGTATGAATGAAAGCTGTGCTGTTATGAATATGTGATGCATGTAGATGAGGACAGCTGCATAAAGAAGTGCTAATCAGTTAATGTGGATGGAGCTTGTGAAAGAGGTAGACCCAGGAAAACACGGGGCAAAGTGGCAAAGACTGTACTCAGGACTTTCAGGCCCATAGAAGATATGATCAGGGATGCCTACCTATTTCTTTCCCATCCCACACTCTTGCAACCTACCCAATCACTTATCCTCCTTTTTTCTCTCTTTCTTCTTACTCTTGACAACAGTAAGATAAATCCTATTTTGCTGCTTCTCAACCAATGCATTGTTGATAACTATCAACTCTTACCTACCATGCACTACATCCACTGCTCAACTCTATCCAATCTCTTCAGTTATCACCTACTCTTCCTTATTTTCCTTCTTTATCATCCATTAACTATTGTTCTTCATTCACTATATTCACCCCCATGCAAATTCCCCAATCTCTTCCTTTCTCACACACTTCTGCAAACTTTATTCACATACATTCATGGTTCCTCTATCCCCATTCCCTTTAACTCACATTGCACCTTGCGGGTCAACCCAAACATCTCATCAGCATTATTTTCATCTCTTTAAGGTCCATAAAATGAAATGAAAATGAGCTAAGAGAAATTATTCAGAGAGGTCGGTTGAACAAAAAGAAATGGAAAATGGTACATTAAATACCATACAAAACAGATTCTTTATTTACAGAAATACTGACAGGAAGGAATAGAGGCCAAGTCCCATTTATGAAGAGGACATAATCTCAAGAAGAAAGTATTCTGCAAAATCGACATGCCATTTAGAAAAAAATTCAACCTTAGAAGAGACACTCACACTCACATGCACACACACGCACTACTATCAATACATCATGTATTTATGTGTGTGTGTGTGTGTGTGTGTGTGTCTTTGAAAAAATAAATAGAAATGGTTTCCCTGATAATTTTTCCACTTTAATAATTGGATGTTAAAGTGGAAAAATTATCAGAAAAATCTTTCTATTCATTTTTTTCAAATATATTACATTGTACCAAGAATTTTCTATTTCTTATTCTGAGATATATATATATATATATATATATATATGAATAAAGATGACTGTGTGTGTGTAGTTGTTGCATGCATGGCTGTGTTGTTTCCCTTTCAGGTTCAGTCCCATACTATATGCCAGTGTAGTTAAGTGCCTTCTACTGTAGCCTCAGGCTAACTAATGCATTGTGAACATATTTGATGTATTGATACTGTAAAAGCGTGTTGCGTATGAGTATGTGTGCATGCATGCATATGTGTGCATACCTGTATGAATGTTTGTCAAGGTGAATGTTTACAATCTGCTCCCACAGATTATAAATATTTGCAGATGGTAACATCATCATTTGTAGCCGGGCTACTGCCAGTATTGCTTGTTGACATTTCCTGTCGACAATTCATCCACTAATTTTGCCTTTGAATTTCTCCGGAATTAAAATTCTCTCACTTGAATAACTTGAGAAACAGGTAAGGGTTGGCAACATGAAGAGCAGCCAGCTGTAAAAAAAAATTCTGCTTTTCCTGCTTCATGTAACTCCTCTGACTAACCTTTGCTAGCGTGGCAGAGCATACATTGAATGAATACATATATTTATATATTCATAGAAACACACACACATAGACACATATATCATTGATATTATGTTAAACTGTAGTACGTCCAAATTTGGCCAAATACATTTTTTTCAATATTTAATTTTGCTTGCAATAGCTGGTTCTTTTGGTCAAACTGTCATATCTTCAGCTATTTCAGATGAGAATTGTCAAAGTGTAGTACAACAGTTTAGCATTTCTCAAAGTGTAGTAAGCCCCACATACGACAGTTTTGCAAAAATATTTCTGACTGAAAATATCATACATGCATGGAGATAGGATTTTATGCACCCAACAAAGTATTATTGTTAAGCTGAAACTGCTGCTAATGTAAAAAGAAATAGAATGGTGAAACTATTTTTTTCGTTTTCTGAAAAAGCAATGTTTTGGACTTTCAACATGTTTGCATAATAGCAACGATACACACACACACACACACACACACACACACACACACA
>NC_068984.1:65503453-65531851 GCF_001194135.2 Octopus bimaculoides
ACACACACTGACACACACACACACACACACACTCACACTCACACACTCACACACACACACACACTCACACACACACACTCACACACACACACATCTATATTACTTTATCTATACATTATTTCTATTACTGTGCATTATTCTAAAACAGAAATGCAATATTTATATACATGTATCTGTGTATGTATTTCAGTATTTGATCATATCCACTTATGAACACATGCAAGTACATATATAATCACTCATGCATATTTATAATCTCGTTTCTCCAGATAAATTGGAGATCTTTCATACATACACATAAGTACATACTCATTGTGCCTGAGACACTGATTTGATCTTTCTTATACACATACTTACACATAAATAATGGCTAAATGGAAATTGATAGGAGAATTTAGGCACACAATCCAGAGAGTGATGCAAAAATGAACATACTGCAGCAACCTTAAGGTTTTGAATTTGGAATGTCACTAAACACACAATCCTTTACAAACTTAAGTATGTATATACATATACATACATAGCTAAACTTTTTTCAACTCTCTAATTCCTACAAAATTTATATGAGACCTTCCTGTCACTAACTACAGTATCAATTTTCCTTTTGTATATATTTCTATTTTCTCTAATATCTTCTATATTTTTAGTAATTTTGTTTCCCAAATTTTTACCTACCCACATAGTTTTCTGCAGCTAGTTAGGAAGGAAATAAATAAATAAATAAATAAATAAGGACATAAAGAATATGAAAAATAAAGTTAGTAGTAGTAGTAGTAGTAGTAGTAGTAGTAGTAGTAGTAGTAAATGCGTTTCAATGGAAATATCGTCTAACTTACAGTTAGTTAATTTCACCTTCAATATAAGTTGGAAAGACAATTTGCTTAATGAAACAAAAATGTGATAGACTGTAAAAATGGTTGTATTAGATAAATACTTTTGTGGCTTTACTTTTCAATAACACAGAACTGAGTCATACGCTATAATGTCAAAGACAATCAGTTCACTAACAGTGTTTCTACCATATATCAGTAAATTATATACTGCAAGCAGTTTGCTAAAAATATATCAAGGAATGTTTATTTCAGTATATAAATATGATTTTACATTGATGCTTTCTTCTTGCCTGTTCTTCTATCTCTTTGTTTGGTTATTTCCATTTTTTTCCTGTTTATTTAACTTGTCTTTCATTCTGAGCATCAATATTTGCATTGTTGATATATACAAATATATGTGTGTACACACATATGTACATACACACACACACACACATATATATATATATATATATATATATATATATATATATATATATATACACATACACACACACATATATATTATATACATATACATACACACATATATATTATATACATATATACACACACATACCCACATACATATATATACATATAAACACATGCACACACATAGATACACACACACACACACACACATATATACACAAATATTAAAATGAGAATACAATATATGATAAAACTATAGCCACTAGGTATGTATTATAGATCTTCATTTTGGTTTTTAATTTTGATCACTATATATATATATACATTGATGCATAAACTCTTGCTACTTATATTTTATATCATTTTGTTCACTTGGATGTGTAAATTTTGGAGTACTTGTGTTTTCAATAACTTTAAAAGACTACCTCAGTGAATACTTTTAATATGTACCCTTAAAAAAAATGTAATAGAAAAGGAACATTAAATGATTTTGAAAAGCATTAATGCTAAAACTTCATATAACACTCACATCTCCATGACTATATGTAACAATTATCTATTTATCCATCATTCAACCCTAAACAGCCACCCACCTACCCATCCATCCATCCATTTAGGCAGCTCATCCATATGGTCCTATCAGAAGCAACCAAATCCAGCTGGATTCCAAAACACAACTAACCAAGACTATGGATATTATCATACTATCTCATTCTTGGTTGATCCTTAGGTTTCTTGCCATTTGCCTTGGCTAGAAGAATCTGTCTTTTGATTGTTTCCTGTGACATCATAATTACAAATCAATAATACTAGAGCCATGACCTCTCCATATTGAGAAGTAGTCACTTGACCAGGAGAGACTCCTTGATTTCTAAGCTATACACCCTGTCAAGAACTATTACTCCAGAGATCTTTTGAAAGAACCCCATTTCAATTGCTTATAGCCACAATCATAGTTTTAGTCACTACCCAACATCCATGACTAGAGGTGATGATAGGCACATAAGCCAAATTGAAGATAGTGAGTTTGGTTGGATTTTTTTTTTTACCAACCACTCCTCTTCTGAAGTACAAATGCTGGTATTGGCACATCACTGTGCCAGTACTTGCAATTCTAGAATCCAATTCAGCCTCCTGCCTTACATCTTTATAATTATGCAATAAAACAATTGCTATTAATTATTCCAATTATTAATAATTAAGAGGCAGGTGGTTCAAAGGAATGGTAGAATACAAGACTAAATGCTTTATGGTGGAGAGGCAGAGTTGGTAGAGTTGGGTAAAATGTGAAGCAGTATTAGTATTTAATTACACTGCTTTATGGTTTAAGCATAAATCCTGCTAAGAATAATTTTGTCTTTCATCTTTCTGTATATATAATCATCATCATTTAACATTCATGATCCAAAATGATATGGGTTGGATGGTTTGACAGGAGCTGGCAAACAAGAGAACAGCACCAGGCTCCACAGTCAAATACTGAGATCACTTCTTTCAAAGAAAACATGCTAGTTTTTAATTCATTGCCCAGATCCCTATATGTTCCAGCTTGTTACCATTCTTCCTGTAAGCCCTCCTACCCACCCACAAACAACCATCAGACCAATCAAACAGCTAATGTGAGTAGCCACTTGCTGCATGTTTTTTTTTCCCTTAGGCATCAGCCTAAAAATAAAAATAAACTAACAACCCTAGTAATAAGCAGCAGTAACTTCCATGCTGCCCTTCAACCATATCACTTTCTTCAAAATCTGGACTTGTAAGTCATCAGAATTTCTACTTTAGAAATCCTTCTTTAGTTCAATTTTATTATATTCTGAGTTGAAATCCTCCTCGGTTCATTCAAGCTTTTATCTCTTTTGGGACAAAACATAAGCTGCACTTGTATACTTGTGTCAATTCAATCCCCAATATTTCTCCAAAACAGATTAGTTGCACTATTCAGTCATGATTATGAGAAAAAATTATTATTACAGTTTTGATCCTCTAAAATTGATTTTGCTTTACATTATCCAAGTTTACTAAAATAAAGATAAGACAAAATTCAAGTTACAGAAATAATAGTTGTTATTATCATGACTAATATTTTTGTTACAAGACTACCAATTTTGATGTCAGTTATAGTCAACTGGATCAATACCAGTAATTTGATTCGTACTTTATTTTATCAGCAGCTTTAGAAATAGGAAAAGTAAAAACCAACAACAGTGGGATTTGAAATCAGAATGTAATGGCTGAAATTCAATACTCCAAGGCATTTTGTCTGATACTTTACTAATGTTGCTGCTCAGAAAACCAGTGGGATATCAGATACAGCAGAGTGTTTGAATATAAACCAAGCAGCATTTTTTGTTGTTTTTGGCAGAGGGTCCGATTATGCACTTTCTTGTAATAACTTGTGGTTTGTGGTTTGTAGTATTTGCAATATCAGTGTTGAAAAGATATTATTATTGTTGCATATTAAAGCATCAAGCTGGCAGAATCATTAGCACACAGAACAAGATGAGAAGTAGCATTCCTTCTGGTTTTAGGTTCTGAGTTCAAATGCCATGAGGTTCAACGTTGCCTTTCATCCTTTCAGGGGTTGATAAAATAAGTTCTAGTCAAGCATTGGGGTTGAAGTAAACAACTTGCTCCTCCCCTCAAAATTGCTGGCCATGTGGCAAAACTAGAAAGAATTGTTACTGTATACATTTATTACAAAACAGGAAATCTCATTACATCTGATTTTTTATATTTTCATTAAAATTTTGATAATTTTGTGTCATCAACATTATCATTGTTAATTTTCTACAACTGGATGTCCTTCTTGTCACCAACAACCACCTGTTTCCAAGTAAAATTTTCTCCATGGTCAGATATGTCTGCACGGAAGACTGGAAATGAAGAACATCACTAGTATGACAGTCACACATTTACAAATATCATGTGATAGTAGGCAAAGGGACAAACACACTCACTAACACACACCAAGGCACATACATATATGACAGGCTTCTTTCGGCTTCTGTCAACCAAATCCACTTGCAAGGCTTTCATCATCCTGAGGTTATAATAGAAGGCACTTAACCAAGGTGCCATGCAGTTGGACAGAATCCAAAAATCATGTGGTTGGGAAGCAAGCTTCTCAGCTTCACAGCCATGTCTGGACTTTGTTCTATGTAAAGCCTTGGAAGAAGTATTATTAGTATTATTTTATATTTCCAACCGAAATTTCAGTTCTGGATCACATACTAAAAGTATGATGCAATCATGTAAAATGACATATTAGTAATAATAAAAAAAAAGCAACATGTTCCCAGGGCCGTTGCTAAATCCCTGCAATTCCTGCAGTCACAGATCAAAGTACATAGAACAGTCATCTATTTATCTTTATAAGATGTTGAACAAAAATTAAACTATGTTAACTGAAAATTTCATGAAATAAAATGGTAATACATTGTACCTGTAAAAGTTCTTGTAAAAATATTACATTGTACCACAAATGTGTACCAGACTTTGTAGATTGTCTATGATATCTATGAAACAACAACTTAGCCCTCAGCTTGATTATTCTGAATTGCTCAATGATTTCGTGAAACGAAAAGTGCGTCATGTTTGTCTTTGTAAGTTACCTGGATTATGACAATGCTCTTTTATTCATATCCGGAAGTTTTACTTATTGAAATTTGGAATAGACCTAAATAAATTTGACTTGTACTTTTAAAGATGTTCTTTAGGAAAACATGAAATATTGAACTTCAGATAGAATAAAGTAAAATAAAACTATGAATAAAAGATACGTCGGTTATGAATTTTGATTGAAGGGCAAAAACAAAATTTAATTGAATTTTGATTGAAGGGCAAAAACAAAATTTAATTGAATTTTGATTGAAGGCAAAACAAAAGGTTGCAGGGGGTCTCTAAAAGTCACACAATGGAGCTGCATGTTCCCTGTCTTAGTCTCTAGAGGACTAACTTTAGTTTCACATTATAAATCAGGCAACAGATATATTTAACTATCTATACTATACCAGATTATCTGGTTCTTACTAGTTAGGCTAACTGCAACAAAGTTGTTTGATGTGTTATACAGCAGAATGACAGAATTGTATTAAACATTTTAAGTTAAACTTGAGAAGAGCTTTAAACAATAAATTCTATGTATAAATTTTATCTTTATAGATATTACAAAGCATATTAAATAAACAGAAACATTGTGGACGTTTATCAGTTTAAAACCATGGGTACACTTCTCTGAAAATGTTCAGTTACTTTTTAAAGTCTACAACAAAAAAAAAAGTAAAGGCATTTGAAAGATATCTTAAAATATAGGGAACAAAACATTTTGTCAGGGATAATATTGTATTCAGAACAAATCAATGCTGCATCAAATAGGATGAAGTTCTCAGTTTTATCTTTGATTTGTTGAAAAAATATCAAAGTTAGAGCTGTTGATTTGAAATCTCATTTTGGGACACTAGACCATAAAGATAGCATATCAAAAACAAGTGATTTATTGACAATACTGTGTTGAATATTGATTTGAAGAGTATTTTCTATTGCAATTTATGGCATTTGTCTAGATTATGATCCAATTCTGACTTCTGATTATACTCATTTTCTGTCACTCAATTCCTAATTCCCACATAAGACATAAATATTCTGACTTAGCCCATGATTTTGAAATAATCTCTTAGGTGTAAACAAATATTGATCCTATAGCAATTTGCAGTTGAAATTGTCAAGTATTGCCTGGATAAGAAATACCAACCAGTCCAACACTCAGACCATATTTGCTAAATAACAGCTTCTCGGGTAGATTCAGAATTTTTCAATTATAGAAGAAAAAGTCAGAATGCATACATGCATTTCCAACCACATTAATAAAAAACCGAATAAAGAATTTTACTCAGGCCTCAAGACAGGTAACTCACTAACAAGAGGACTGAAAGTAGTGTTGCATATAAATCTAGCCTATTCCAGCTTTTTCTCTCACCTTAATAACAAACATCTATTCTTCTTCTTGTTGAGGTGAAACACTAACTTCAGGAAACCAACCAGTTGTCTGATCACCTCGCAATCTAGTGGACAGACAAACTAGGTTGTATGTTCCTTGCCTGGGAAGGACTTTGTGAATGCAAATCCTTCCTGGGGGAAGAATGTAGAACCTAACATATGTTAACGGGTAGTGACTTCAGACTTACAGCTACTGGCTCTGAGACACAAATCATCTTGGAAAAGGAAGTTAAAACATCCACTGAACAGTCAGATACTTAGAGACATATAACAGAGAGATCAATTGAACGATCTCACAGGACAACCTACTGAGAGATAGAAGCCAGCTCTACAGCTAGTGAAAAGTTTCGGCCAGAACAAGTGTGATGTAGTGGTAGAACAGTAAGGTAGAAAGAGCCATAAAAACCAAAAGGCAAGATTACAAGGATTGGAAGAATAGCAGCAGCAGACAATTACACTAGGTGGTTACAAGAATAGCTAGGCAATAAATATATTTAGAAAGGGGAGGAATAAAATGGAAGAAATCTCTCAATGGTCTATGACATAAGGATTAGTGGCATGAGGTATTCCGGATTGCAAGGTAGTGTATCAGAGAAAATTATGATGTTGTGGGAGAAAAGTGTGTATGTATGGATAATGGTACTCTTGCTTGCAATGATTCTGAAAAGGGAGAGGCATGGCAGTGCAATTTTGAAAGGCTACTCAATGTGGAGAATGAATGGCAGAAAGAAAATTTTCCCATGAACCCAACAGCAGAATCAGACATTCTAGTTGATAGCAGTGTAATAGACAAAGCAATTAAGAATAGGAAGACTAGGAAAGCCTCTACTCTATCAGGGATTATCTAATGCCTGGTGTAGCAGTACCATAGGTAACTGTTACAAGAGTAAAAGAGATGCATAAGAGAGAAGTAATTACAGAAGCATCAAATTACTGGACCAAGATTTGTGCTAGGGAGAAGCACTACTAATGCTCTCTTTTTAGTGAGGCAACTGCAGAAGTATTTAGACAAAAGTAAAATGCTGTACTTAGGATTCATTAATCTGATGTAATCTTTTAACAAAGGTCTCTTGGTTTCTGGTCTCTGTGGAAGATAGGAGCAGATAAATGGTTGGTGAGAGCCATTCAAGTCCTGTACAGGAGTGCTGTCAGTAAGGTGAGAATTAGCAATGAGTACAGAAATAAATTTAGTGTGCTGGTAGGAGTTTGTCAGGGCTTGGTTATCAGTCCTCTGCTATTTACCATAGTACACAAGGAGTTTAAAACTGGTTACTCATAAAAAACTTGCCATTGCTGATGATATTTTTCTTATAGCTGAAATTGTAGTAGAATTAGACAAGGAATTCCAAGAAAACTGATATGATACTAATCTGTTCAAGTAAATGGCTCTGTTGGATTCATTTGTAAAGTCTGATGACAGATTTGGTTGCTATTTTTAGTAGGCCACATTATAAATATTATACTAGTTAATCTATACTTTTATCTCTCACTTGTTCCGGACATTGGATTGTGGCCATGCTAGAGCACCACCTTGAGTACTTATTTTTTTAAACCTGGTACTTATTCTATGGGTCTCTTTTGTGGAACCACTAAGTTACGAGGAATTAAACAAACAAACACAGGTTGTCAAGCAGTGGTGGAGGCAAACACAGAGTGACCCCCCCCCTCACAAACACACACGCGTGCACATATACAAACACTTACCCAATGTACCTCACATTGGGATTGAGTCCAAATTCACATGGTTAGGAGACAAACTTCTTAACTACACAACCACACTTTGATAACTATATAAACACTTTGTTTCTCCAGAATCTACTAGACATATAACACCTCCATTAAAAAAGTATTTTTCCTGAAGCATTTAGAAAAAGAAATTAATTGATCAGTAACTGCTATGTGATATTTTTCCTTTCTGTTTATTCTTTTATATTTTTTTATAGAATAGTACAACAAAATATTTATTCTTCTACATTGCTAAAATTGACTGAAATCATGTGTAATTGATTCAGAATGCATACATTTTCTCAAAAGGTTAAATTCTTAGATTGTCTTTAAGAGTTTTAAATGATGAATAATGATATTATAGGTCATGGTATCATCAAAAGCAAATATATATTGTACATTTGCATTTTCTTGAATTGTTTAAGTGATTAAGGATGTTTATTATTCTTTAGAATATCACTTTGAGAATGGTAGAGTTTTTATGGGCTTCGTGATTTTCTTACATTTCTCCCTTGGGAGTGAGATTATTTTCGGAATTTTCATATTAGTGTGAATTCCATTTAAAGCTGTTTCTACTCGCATTTTGCCTGCAAATCTGGAGTTATTTTATTATTTTACTGCTTTCTGTATAATCTCCTTGTGTACTATTTTGTATATTTGAGTTAGAGTTTCTTCATGGAACAATATCAGGAACACTAATGTTATCCTACATTAATGCAAATCCACAAATTTTCTAAGAAAGAGATATAATCAGTTGCTTCTATGCTACTATATAACTACCTATTATTTGATTGACCACAAAGTTATAAAAGATAAAGTCACACTTAAATGTTAAAGACGAATGACATAATGAAAGGATTTTTAGTGAGGTAACTTGTTTCTGTTACTATTGCTACCATCGTGATATTAATAAAAGTATCAATAAATAAATCAAAAATCATCACAATTCATCATTTTACTATTTATAAATTATTCAAGCAACAATTTATATTTTACAAATATTATCAAGTGTATCAAATTATTAGTTTATTAACAGATTAGCAATAATTCTCCATAGATCTCTCAATCTTGCAAGTTTCTTTTCTATTTTATCTTAATTTGACTGATCTTGCCATCGGGAGCCTCTTAATATATAACAAAAATGATAAAATTATGCAATATTGAAAATGCTTAACTGGCTTAATTTGAAATTTCTCATATTAACAAGGCTAAATGAAGAACTGCTTAACATAAAATTTAATTGCTTGATTCAATTGGAAACCATCCATATAGCAATTTTTATGTATATATTTCTCTCAATTTTACTAATGATATACTCTACTTATATCTTCATAAAAATGATATCTAAATAATCGCAAGAGGTGATATATGAAATTAGATGCTACATTAAGTTCAAGGTAAATATATAGTTCTCATATTCCCTTACATTCACAAACTAAATGTATCTTTATAAATCAAAGTCGTAGACAACTGTCTCAAAAAAGACAAAAACTAGATTTCCATTCTCCATAATAAGGAATATGATTGATATATTCTGTCCCTGTCACTTCATTTCCACATTAAATTTTAGCATGATTTATGCCTATGCTAATGAATCACAACAAGTAAATAAAATGTCATCCTACCTTCAATTTTTTTGCTTTATATTCAAAAATATCTAACCTGCTTAAATCAATCTATCAGAAATTAAATATACATACAAATGGTAGGTAAATCATTTTCAGCTAAGACCAAATCCTGACAAAATTCTATTACAACAAATGATTGAACTGGTTCTGAGACTGGTGCCATAAGATATATTTAATATATAGTAGCAAAAATATCTTGGCAGTGATTTTGACAGAATCTAAGAAATACAAGAAACAAACAAAATATGTACTTAAGCCTCTTTTACTGTTGAAAAAGGAAAAATGCATAACAAACTTGAGTTTTGTCTATAGTGCATAGTTAGAATAAACATTTTGCAGTCTTTCTTTGTTAAGAAAACTTAACAAAGAGTCAATAGCTGAATATCCAGCCTCAAACAAAAATAATTCCGTGTCTAAACTATTAATATTAAGTAACAGAATAGAGAGAAAAAATTTGTTCTGGTATTTAACCAAAAGATAGTACTCACACATTTTATTATGATAATACAATCTCTCATAATGAAAATGAATGAAAATGTAATTAGTCTAAATATTTTATGAGCATATCACTACTTTAGCAACATTACAGCATTCCAAAACTTAGAAATGAATGGAGCAGAAGTAAAAACTGATAAACTATTAATTTATTTCATACACTAATGAAATAACATCAAAAGTCAGTATTTTCTGCTTGACTGTTCCTGACCAACAGTATCTATTAATATGTGATTATCCCTAGTGACATCAGGGATATAGAAATTTAAGTAATGATATTTGCCATTTACAAGGACGTTAGCAATGCTACCAAAGAAAAATATCTGCAACCAGGAATCAAAGCAAGATTGTGGACTGAAACCAATGTGAGATTAATTTTCTTGTAAAGAATCTGCAAAGAAAGAATGGCACTTAAAATCCCTAATACAATGATGCCTGCTCACATTAATTTATCTGCTGAAAATTAAATAGGAGTAAAACAAACTTTCATTATACTATCAACTAGAATAATATGTTTGCTTGTAGATTAAAAATATTATTTATTTCTTTATTGCCCAAGATTACAAATATTATTGAAATCCTAATAATTATCTGCAGTACAGATCAGTCCAATCATTTGAAAAGAGCAAGATTTAACTTCATAATTTATGTCACAAACATCAAATTACAAATGACAATAGGATTTACAACGAGAAATTGTATGGAGTAAAGGATAACATGTTAGGTAGATCTTAAAACTCTGTATCTTAAGCTACTTATCAATTTTGCCAAGAAGTAAGGACAAAGGAAACAAAAGGATGTTTTCATTGCATTATAAAGATAACATTGAAAATGACTAAGCTAAAACAAATGAAATGACTAAGACTTCTTACAAGAGAGAACAAATAGTTGGACCTTAGGTATAATGTAAGCTTTTATGGTTCAAATGTTTAACACATATATACATGTGTTACAATGAGTATATCTATGCATGCATGCCTGAGTGCACATGCAAAAACACACACAGGTACTAATTATATTGCCATTATTTTTACTTCTACTTTCTTTTCTTTATACCATTTTTTAGGATAGAGAACCACAGAACAAAATAAGCAAAACAAAGAATGAGGATATGAGGAAATTTTAACTCATTAGTTTATCAGATACAAAAGGAAAAAAAAATCAAGAAGTAAAATTATACCTGAATGTTGGAAAGAATTTTATATTGCAATTATAAAAAAACGTCTAATTTTTTTTTTAATGTATTAAATTTCGAAAGTATAATAATATCAAGGATTTTTATTAAAATTTTAATAGTAATCCCTAGCGTGTAAAATAAAATTTTCCAAATTTAAATTAAAAAACAAAGTTGGGGACAGAAAAAGAGATGGAGACATTATTTGATTCTATGAAGTGTTATTTGCTAATAAAAAAAGGAAAGAAAATGAACTATTTTATTAAATAATACTTGTTTTTTGTTTTTATTCAGGTGTCAATTTTGTTTAATGTTTATTTTTATTTTCTAAATGCTGGTAAGACCCTGTTTGGTTTATGTCCTAGAGAGCTTAAAATAAATTTTTGAAATAATAATTTAGTTGAAATTTCAAAATTACTCGAAAGAAGAGAAATTAGAGAAAGTTAAAAAATGTAAACAGAATCACTTTACATATAGTTAATTATTTAGCAAAATTTTAGATATCATCTTATGGCTCGTCAGAAACTGTCAAACTAATGAATGTTAAATGGTGATGATGATGATAATGATGATGACCAGTGCACTTCAGAAATATCAACAGAAAACACCTCTTCCAACATATGTATATATATCTTATATAATATACACACACACACATGTATGCATGCATGAATGAATGAACATACGTATGTATGTATGCATGCATGCATGTATGTGTGAATGTATATATGTCTGTATGAATGTATGAATGCATGTATGCATGGCTGTGTGGCAAGAATCTTGCTTCCCAACCACATGGTTCAGGGTTCAGTTCCACTGCCTGCATGGCACCTTGGGCAAGTGTCTTCTACTATAACTGACAGCTGACCAAAGCCTCTTGAGTGGATTTGGTAGATGGAAACTGAAAGAGGCCCATCGTACATATATATATATATATATATATATATATATTTATGTGTATGTGTATCTTTGTGTCTGTGTTTGTCCTCTCACCACCACTTGAAACCAGTGCTGATATGTTTACTTCCTGTAACTTAGCAGTTTGGTAAATGAGACAAATAGAACAAACACCAGGTTTAACAAAATTAAGTACTGGGGTTGATGCATTCAACTAAAAATTCTTTAAGGCAATGCCCCAGCATGGCCACGGTCTAATGACTGAAACAAGTAAATGATAAATGATGCCTGTATGAATGTATGTATGTATGTATGCTTGTATGTGTGCATGTATATGATAACTACAATCAGAATTGCTATAATCCTCATCATAGTATGATGATATTTCTTCAACCAAACTATTAACTTAAAAGAATTGTTCTGTTTGAAATATTTCTTTTTAGGTACAATGGAGCATGGAACTAGTAAGTAATCTACTATCTCTTTCCATTCATAGACAAGCTATTGTGATCATAGAAATCAATCATATTAAAGAAGAGGAGCATGCAAGTAAAGCTGTAGGATTAGGAAGCCAAGGCACATAAGAAGCGAAGAGTCAGATGAGCAAAGGATGCTATCATGGAGTATACTGTGTTGTGACAATGGAGCCAGTGAAGTTTCAGTCTGTCTTAGAGCAGTGTACACAGGATTCCATCCTCATGAAATATTCAATGGTGGTGGTGGTGGTGGTGGTGCTGCTGCTGCTGCTGCAGGAGTGACATTACTGATTGTCAATGGGTTGGAAGTTATACATCTTTGGAGCATGTTCAGACAGCATGCAAGTCACATTTTGCAGAAAATGTTTGGTGACATAGCCAAGTTTTGAGTCTTAACAAGAACCTCTACCAATTCGCACATTTTTTCCATAAGGATGTTGGGGCATAGCACAGAAGGATTAACAAACAAAGGTTGATAACTAGGCATATACCTGGTTCTAATGCCAAAAATGAACAGCTGGATTTGAAGAAACCACTCCTGTTCCCAAGCTATATTGCAATATAACAAAGTAATCCCTTAACTTTGTGGCATAACCCGATTTGACAAAATATGACCTGATTAATGAACTAACAATACCTTGGAGAGATATTATGAAATGGGTATATGAAAGGAAGTGTGTAAAAACTGAAGAATCTAGGAGATTGTGTGAGAAACAAGGATGACAATACATTTGTACTTGTTGCTTTTCTTGACTTCAACAACAGCCACAGCAGATCTAATTACAAATCCATAGCATCCCGCCATTTGTCGTTTTTGATGGGTGTGCAGCACACACCTAGCACAACCAGAATATATGCCCCTAATACATACACACATACATACACATGTACACAAATACACATATATGGTATATATGAAAAAAAACAAAAAACAACTTTCTAACAGTTTAGGTGTGAACCACATATATGATATTGGCAACCACAATTAATAGTAGAACATGATAATACACTGATGGAAACCTTTAAAAGAATAACCCTTAAAAGAAGATAAGTAACAAGTTAAAAATGTAGCACCAAGTATATCATTAATTTGGCACATTCTTTCACAAAGTTATTAATGTCATTATAGCTATTATTGTCACAATTGTTGTATCCTTTTAGCATGCTGGAATGGGTTATGATGAGTTTATATACCTTCCCTAATCTCCATTTACCATTATTTGGGAATGATTAACAAAGAGTATGAATTTAAAATATCCTATAACTGTTAATGAGTTATTGGTGAGAAACAAGAAAAGCTTTGTGTATTGAAGATAAATAAATCTGTTCTGTTTAAGCTCTTCTTGATTTCTAGGTTACCAACTAATGCTAGAAATTAAGTGAAGCAAAATTCCTCAACTGGGAATTAAAACTATTAAAACAGAGCTTCAATGGAGTTTGCCCACCATTCTATGACACACTCACTTTCCCTGAATACACACAAATAAGTTACAATAAAATATGATGCTATGTAAAGAGCCATAATTATATAATGCCTTACCCAAGGATACAATGCAAGCCAAAGTTATATACATGGAAACATACTCAGACAAACATACTAATAAATACATATCAACATATACCAAACATTCATCTCTTTTTTAGCTTAAATATCCTAAACTTGCTCACTTTTTTTCTGTGCTATTAAAACTGGGATGATGCTTGCAAATTGATATCTGCATATTGTGAAAGTAACTAATTTTTAGCAGGATGCCCTTTCTATTTATAACTAACCAACTGTGAATTTGGTGAGGAAATCTGCACTGTCATCTACAACTGGATATACTAAGTAAGCAAAACAATATTGCTGGCCATTCATTGACTGTATTCATAACGCTTAAATACACATCCAGTATGCATACAATCCTCAATATTTAGTTTAGAAAGAAAGAAGCATTAATAATGGATACTTTTATCATTGATTGAAAACAACACAACCAACGTGAACAATTGTATATACTAAATGTAATGATTATGTGAATAAATTATTTTCTGTACATATTAATTTTTTCACATATATTCATTGTGTACTTTATACTTTTTATCACTTTGAATTGTAGAATACACTTGATAATAAATTGGTTGGTTATGTTTGCCTTGATTTATAACATAAGGTGAATAGATCTCGAATGTATGTATGAGAACTCAATCAATAAACATGATTGATCTGATGAAGTGAATATCAAATATTCACTTTTAATACAAAATCCAATTTAAGACCAACCCCTTGTATAAGTTCTAAAAAGGACATTCTACATAATAAATAATTGTGTATAAAAGCAAATATCATTAAAATAAATCATAATTCAGAAGAGACTTTATTGATTTATTAAATCATCAAAATGTGTATTGATTGAAGGATTAAGAATATCTGCATGTACATAGAGCAGGTTACAATTCTTACAAATATTGAAGCTGACATAAAACTGACTGACACTCTTCATAATGACTTGTGTCTTGTCATCTAAATTAATATTTGGTGTAAAAATTCAACCGATTTACTAGTGAATCTCTCATCTCTATAGAAAAATTGAAGAAGCTATGATAAACACCTGAAACAACTTTTCTTTCCTAAATTTGAGTAAGAAACCTCAAACATGTCCTTTGAATTAAATATCACAAAATTATATAGGTACATGGGTTCAGATTAAAAGATGACATGAAATAAACAGATTATGTTTGTCCATATCTGCTTCAAAAGGATTATAAGCATAAATATTGAAGTTCAAATATTATAAAAAGCAAAAATATACAAGCTGGTCAAAAGTCACCAGACAGCAAATCATAATTCCGTAAATACTATATGTAATTCTGTTTGACTTGAATGGGAAAATGTGTCGCTCAAGAATGACTTCAGTTTGAACAATTTTCATTATGTTTGATATTTAGATGCTTTTATTACATTCATTCAGTTGTTAAACATAAATAAATCTTGGAATTAATTGGTTTTGGTTTACTGTCAGCTAACTTTTGGCCAACCTTGTATGTGATGACAAAAGTGACAAAATGATGAGAAACAGAACACATATTGAAAGAGTTGGATTAAACTACATTATTTTGTCATATATATATATATATATATATATATATATAAAATATTCTTTTATTTATTTCAGTCATCTGACTGTAGCCATGCTGGAGCACTGCCTTTAGTTGAAGAAACCAATCCCAGGACTTATTCTTTGTAAGCCTAGTACTTATACTATTGGTCTTTTTTGTCAAACCACTAAGCTATGGGTACATAAACATACTAACATCAGTTATCAAACGATAGTTGGAGGACAAACTCAGACACACACACACACACAGCTATATATATATATACACATATGATGGGCTTTTTAGAGCTTCCATCTACCAAATTCACTCATAAGGCTTTGGTCGGTCCAAAGCTATAGTAGAAGACACTGCCCAAGGTGCATACTGTGAGGCTGAACCCGGAACCATGTGGTTGAGAAGCAAGCTTCTTACCACACAGCCACACCTGCACCTTATATAATTATTTCAATACAAAGATTTCATATTATATTCATTTAGAATTAGCAAGAGTCAAACATTCTATTTTTTTTAATATTATTGATTATATTATTGAAATGGAAGATAATTTACAAATTAGTATGAAAAACCAATTAAAAATGAAAACTATAACCCGTTGTTACATTCACCTAAAGTTACATGTAAATAAAACATACTGACCACAAGTAGCAAAGGAGAGAATATTGAATTTAAAATTCAATAGCCAAACAGTTTCTGATAACTTTTTTTAACTTCCTTTGCAAGCTTTGCAGTATCGTATTGCTTGGTACAGATGTAAATAAACAAACCAAAAGAGATACGTTAGTACTCATCTTACAACAATATAATGTTACTGAATGTAATGTATACTACAGATATATTGGCCAATTTCTTGGAATATGTACAGTGTTAATAATGATTCCTGGTTTAGGGACAAGGCCAGTAATGTTGAGCAAATGGAAAAAAGTTGGTAACATTGATCTGCAGTACTTGACTGCTATTTATATAATCAACCCAGGAAGGATGAAAGGAAAAGTTGACTTTGTTGGGGTTTGAACTCAGAATGTAAAGAGACAGAACAAATATTACAAAAATAAAGTCAAAAATAATGCAGGCATAACTATATACTTCCCAACCACACTTCTGTGTTCAGTCCCATCGCATGATACCTTGACCAAAGCCTTGTTAGTGAATTTGGCAGCAGAAAACAGTAAGAAACCAAATCACTGTTTGTCTATTTGTTTATTTGTATGTTTGTTTGTATGTATGCATGTGTACTTATGTTAATCCCCCCCCCCTCATGCCACTTGGTTGTCAGTGTGGTTTGTTTATACTCCTATAACTTAGTGATTAACTAAAAAAGACTGACAAAAAAACTACTAGACTTAAAAGATAAGTACTGGGAGCGATTTGTTTGATTAAACCCTCCAAGGAGATGTTGTAGCATAGCTGCAGTCCAATGACTAAAGATAAGAGATAAACAAGCAACTCTTAACGCTACAATATTTCTTTATTATCACGATAAAGAGAAATAAATTCACTTTAACTCTGCATCAAAAAATTATGCTGACTTTCAATCTGATGTCTTCTACTCTATGAACCATCCTCTTTTCATTATACAAGTAAATTCTAATTTTACAGAACTAAAATTAACTGAGTGAATCTCATTGGATGTCTGTATCTTTTAATCTCTGATCATAGAGAGCTATTATGAAATATTAGCAAGTTCCATGTCTCCCAGTTACAACACTAACAAATAGGTTATGATATTTGATGTTTCTCCCCCTTAGTCACATGCTTAATGACAGAAAAAGCTCAACAAACATGAAATATTTCTTCACAACAAGATAAAATGATAACTTTTAACATAGAAATTTTAAACCTAATTAACTTTGTGGGTTTTATATTTTTTGAAGTTCGAAATAAACAACAATCTAACTAGCTGCTTGCTCAACATTAAGTTAAAGTGTCTAAAAGGTTGAATCCAGTTTATATCCAAGCATGAGAAAGAACATCTTAAATTTGCCCAACTATTTCTACTACATAGACCAAGGTTTGTACTTTGTTTTTAAATGATTCTGTTTTTCTTTAATATTTGATCTGAGTTATTTTCATATACACATACAAACAGATGATGAACCATATTTGCTACCAGTTAGATGTAAAAATCTCTTTGGCTTGAATGTGTTAACACATTTAATTAGAGAAACATAATAAATTGGATATAACAAGAAAGCAATAAGTGTGAGTGATTCAATAAAATTTTCTAATTATCATAGTTTATTTTTCATCCATGGTCATTATCACCAGTATTTGCGACTCTTATCTGACATCAACACCAGAATCGTCAAAGATATTTTTCTGATTATACAACCTCAGCTGATGGATATATAATATACAGAATAAGATAAAATCCACAGATGTTTGACTGGTTCAAAAAGATACAAAAAAAATATTATAAAAGAAAACATTTCAACACATTACAAACTGTTGTAGTATGAGAACACGAAATGAAAATGTGATGTTATTATATGGGTTAGTTTCATCATCATCATCATCATCATCATCATCATCATCATCATTATTTATTGTCTCTTTTTCCATGCTAGCATGGGTTGGATGGTTTCACAGAAACTGCCAAGCCAGAGGAATGTACGATTAAAAATATACCTGCTTTGGTATGGTTTCTAGAGCTGAATGTACTTCCTAATGCCCACCACTTTATAGTGTGTACTAGGTACTTTCTTTACATGACACAAACACTAGTGAAGTAACTGAGTACTCATAAGAGAAGACCCCTCAACTTCACCAAGGTACCACAGTGGGATTGAACCTAGGACCATGTGGCTGGGAAGCTAACTTCTTACCACACAGCCACATCCATGCCTATGCCAAGAATATCAATGTTTATTTTACCACAGTAAATTAATTGTATAAGTGACAAAGTATATGGAAAAATAGAGGAAAATAATATTTTAAGGTGTAAAATACAGAAAAACCTGTTCATGAGTGCTAAATGAAGAAATATGCTTTGTTTTTACTTCTTAAAAGATATATTCTAGCCATAAAGATATGCAAGACACATGAAGCAAAAAATTTAGACAACTTTCTCCCAAACTTTTATTTATAATGTGATACTTATACTACATTAGTCAAAAGCAATATTTCATTTTGATAATAAAAACAGAATTGTCTGAAAACACAGAAAATGTAAATGTGATTGACATATTTCTCTATGACTTACATCAATTATTTCTACATTTGTTCATGCTTACAAAATGACTTTAATATTAATTTAGTTATGTGGAAAGTAAAGTTTTTAAATATACGTATCAACCAATTTCTACTTAAACAAATTTTATATACATTCTGGATTTATAAACCTATATTTCTATACTGCCAAGAAAAAAAATATATATAGTTTCAGATATAAAATATGACATTACAGAAGCATTATATTAATTTTAGGTCCCTTAAGCCAAGCAAAGTAATTTGATTGTAGAAACACTAACACATCATTATGGTTAAGAACAAATGGTTATGAGTTGAGGGGAATTGGAGTGAAAGAAGGCATTCAACTAGAATAATTATGACAGTAGATGTAATGCCATAACTGAAAATCTATGTTCATTACAAAACCTAACAAGTAATAATACTTGATTTATTCACTGCATGTTATATACTTCCAATGAAATCATTTACATGAGTGCTAATGGTAAGCTAGCTTCATTAATTTGGAAATATCATTCATTAAAAAGAAAAGCAATGCTACATTAAATTTTAAGCATATGAACTTCAATTTCATTTTACATGGAAGGTAGGTGAAGCTAAACAAAACTAGCTTAACTAAACATCTGTCTTTAAAAATAAATAAAACAGGTGAAAAGCATTTGAGTATCAGAGCTCTGTAAGACAAATATCAATAGAATATAACATAAAAGCAATAATTATGTCCAAATAGAAGCATATAATAGTGATATTTATGAAGAAATTAAGAAAATTAGGTATAAAAATAATAAAAACAAAATTTTTCATTCCGAGTAAACAATGATCAGATTATTAAATGTAAACCAGATGCTACAAATATAAATAATCTCAAAGGAAGAAAACCTTATTAAATTTTCTAAAGAATGAACCATTTAATTTACAGCTAGTAGAACTTCAGATTAGTACATCATATCACAAAAACAAATATACACAAATGCTATTGAAGACTTTTAGAGAAACAATGAATAGCTGAGATCACGCAGAGAAATAGAATAACAAACACTATCAAATATTCTTCATAGCAGCCATATTATAGTCATAAAAAAACTGAGAATAGTCCTGGAATTGATAAAGTATTCAATTTCCAGTTAAAATACTTAGCATAAAAATCTGAAATAACATTAAATGTTATTGTACTAAAAATTAATAACACAACCAGACAAGCTAATGGAATGGAAAATAACATTATTTCCCAAAATGCAATCACACAAGATCCTCAATGCAATTAGCTTCCTATAACATGAGTATTGTTAGAATACACCAAAAGCTTTGTTTGAAAATGATAGACATCAATAATATGACACATACCTCTGCAGACTGAGAAGTAATTAAGGCTACTTTTAGATCGACAAGTAAGAGAAAAGGCAGAAATTTATTCTTGATCCATACCAGCCAAAATTGCTGAATACCAAAAGTTGTCATGTTATAAGTAACTCAAAATTCAAATATATTATTAAAGCACTAAGCTCAAAATCTACTTTAAAATTAAATTATATTCAATATCAATTTCCATATTATACAAAGATAAATGAATATCATTCTTCAGATTTTGCACATCCAATATTCGAGTTTTAATTAATAAATAATTGCTTTCATTGCTATAATTTCCTAACTATTAGATTTACTTTTAGCAAACTAAGAGTTCAATTTGGTTTAATAAATGAACTGTAAATGCCTTTCCCTACACAAGCATTTGAAACGTCTTATGTACCTATAATACATCATAGGAAAATGAAAATAGAAGGCAATTCTTAAAGATATCCAAAAACACTTCAAAGAAACATTAATAAATATAGCATTGTTTAATACAATTGTTAGCCGCAAACAACTTATTTATTTTGTATTATGTATTTCCCCCAATACAAGAAGGACAATGAGGAGGAAGACAAGGAGGAGGAGGACAATGAGGAAGAGGACAATGAAGAAGAGGACAAAGAGGAGGAGGTGATGATGATGAAGATGGTAGTCAAGTCAGAGGCAGCAGTAGAAGTAACAAACTGATATTTACACATATATTTGAATGAATAGACTATGAAGACAAAGTAAACAAAAAGATGTTAATCATGAATAATATTATATGTTTATACTTCTTTTGATAGTTTGTTCTGTGAAAACAGACATTAAGTACATTAAGGAGAGCTGTGTGATATTAAGTTTCTATACTAACAAAAACAAAAACATCAAAAAATAAATGTGAAAATAATAGTTAACCTTCAAAGCAGCAGCATTTATTTCCATTGTTTATTGCTTTATTTATTTTTTTTTGTCAGTGATCATTAGAAATTGTTGAAAACAATACATTTGGGTGTAAATAAAAATAAAAATAACAAAAAAAAGCCAAAAAAAACAGGAAGATATTGTAACAACAAAATCACTCATTAGAGTACATGTTTAGAAGAATCTTTTTGATTCTTACTGCTTTATCTATATTTTTTTAAATAATTCTTTTTGACTGAGAAGTGTTGCTGGTGATGTGCTACACCATATACTTTAAAAGAAAATAACTTCCATCGAAAAGAAATAAGCACTTGGAACAAAACCCTTTTTTTTCACTCTGTGTCTGATATGATTTAGAGATACTTGAAGCCTCCTCATCAAAGAAAAAAAATTTATAGAAAATACTTTCTTTTATCGTTTATTTTAAAGCCATTCTACCATACTCTCACAAACACACCTTTATTTTATTTTGGTAAATGAAGATTTAGAAGTTTTGGCTCACTTTTTTGTTACTGCAATTTCAGAAAAAATATATATTATGAAATGTATAATTAACAGGAATTTGTTCAGAATTTTAAGAATACAGAACAAATTATGATCATAGACAACAGGATAGCCTCATTATCCATATTTAGTCAGTTAATGGTGTTCGGATATCAAAGTTAATCAGCTTTACCAAAAAATAGATTCTAATCGACTCAGCTATCAGAGTATGATTTTTGTTTTTTACTAATATTTTCCATCAAGATATGAGCTAACGCCCAAGATTAAGTAAAGATTAAAATTAATTTCATATGCTCTTAGTCAAAGCTTTTACATTTATTGCATTCTACAGATATACATGGGAATGGTTTAAGTATCACACATTTTATAAGCTAAAGGAAAGTTGTATTTTTCCGAACTATTTATCTAAACAATAATCAGACTTCTAACCAACTTTATGGATAAAAAAGAATTTAGTATTTTACTCTAAAACTGACAGGAAACGTTGAAATCCTTAGAGAACTTCAACTTGTGATGCTATGTATTTATAATAATATTTCTCTTTGAATGTATTTATGTGAAGAAACTATTATACATTTACATTTCTGTTCTGTTCCCCTGCACCTTTTTATACTTACATTTTCACTTAGAAAGCATGTTCAGTTATGTGCCAGTTCAATGATCCACCCATAGCAAAGAAAATTTATATTACACTAGCCAAGCAACTGGAAGAATGCATCAGCTGCTTATATATGAAGAAGGTCCAACAGGGATTGTAGTTTTGACTCATTTCATGCATAAAATCCATGGATATGGAAATTTCACAAGAAAGTTGTGTATGATCTTGAAACATTCTTTTCCATTGAAAAATCTTCCCCTTCCCATCATAATTTCAAATAACATTTGTCAGTCAATTTTTAAAAAGAATCATTTTTAAAGTTTTATACAAGCTTTTCTTTCAAAAGTTATTGACCAGTCCTAACTTAATTTTCTGAATAGGCTATGGATTGATTTATTGAGATTTCCAGAACAATATATGCTCTTTATATGAGCTCACTCTTGGGAAGAGTTAAGAATGGCAAGAATACCAATGCAAGAAGACTTTTGCAAAGTATCATTACTTTTGAAGATTGAACAAATATTTTACTTTTGCTGTTAAAATTTCATATAAATTATGTTTTTTCGTTTTGTTTTGAATTCCGTTTTCTTCATTACTTTCTTTCTCTATAACTATCTTACAACCTTCATTCAACATTGTCACCTCTTTATCACTTTACCAACACTTTCTGGTAATCTTATATACAACCTTCCAACTAATTTTTTCATTCATTCCCAGGTGTGAGATTTTGCCTGAAATGCTAGAATTGGCCTCTCCTTACAGTAAACTACAACTGATCCTTCCACATACTAAGAATGGTGGTAAAATCTGAAATGCTAATATTTGAGATAAGGAGTGAATATAAGAAAGTAAAAAGTAACTATTGCTTAATAAAATGAAAAAAATTATATCTTACATGAAGATATTAAATATTGAACAAGGTGACAATTAATGGCATAAAAAAAAAACTGTAAAACTTTGTAGGATTCAACCGAGGATGATAAATTGTTGCTATAAAATAGCTAACCAGATATAAACAACTGCAAAAGATTATTAGAAAGCTTAGTTATATAAATGTAAATCATGAATAAAATAAATAATAAAATAAATAATAAAACAAAACATGTCTTATCTTTATCTTTAACTCATTGGGGCACTACCCTGTGTGTTGAAATATATTCAAAAGATTCAGACAAAATACAGACAACTTCAAGCAATTCTGTTTGTTTTATTCAACCCATTTTAAGAAAAAATAATTCCTTTGTCATAATGGATGTACAAACTAGCTTTGTCATTTTCTAATTTCACAAATAACATATTATTTAACAGAATGATAGAGTTGAAGCTGAGGAGAAAAATTAATGTTTTAAGGAAAATAGTATTTTATACAGTATAGGTACAATGAACTGATTATATAAATATGCACTTTTTTTTCTATATTTCAAAATAGTCTCTAAGACCTTTCAAAAGTATTAACAAAATGCTTAGCCATTCTGTAGACAATCACATTGATCATACACAAATGGCTCTTCTTATATTTCATTCTGGTAACAGATGAGAAAAGGATTTTAACTTTATTTATATAGTTTCTTTGTAAAGATATTAGCTTTCCTTAGCAGCAGGAACAACATGAAACATTCGATGAAGCAAGAAGAGTTTAAACATTCAGACTTTTCTGGTGCCATCATCTGTAATTTCAATGAATTCTGACTGAGAATTGTATTTATCCTCTTGCTAGTATAGGCAGTCAGTAGGTAGCAGCTACATAACAAACAACAGATTTAAAAGAAAGAACACAATCTAAATGAATATTATGGAAGATAATATATCATCTTTTCTTTATGTTCCTTTTATAAAAGACTTCCAGCTATGCAATTTCTATTTCATTTTCTTAAAAACCCTTAAATAGAAAACTAATAAAATTTTCAATATCTCAAAACTGTTTTCCCTTTTTCTAATCAGTTGATAGCCATGATTCGTAATTATGTTATAAACAAGGTAAAAAGTTTTCGTTTACGTATTTGGTTTGCAGGATCCTGGAATGTAAAATTATGTTGAAACAGATTTTGTCACATCTTGGGAGAATCATTATGCCAATAATAAGAACACATGATGTTTCCATTTCACTTCTTTAATTATTGTTAGTCTACTAGTTAACCATTTCATCAGTTAACTAATCGATCGTTTGATTGATTGTTCTAGAGTTATTTGAATGAAAGATGAAGGGAGTCAGAAAATTATAATTTGATCTGCACCATTTGAGTCTTTCTGACGTGGCATTGTAGCATGGGGCTACCTTTTTGAAGGTGGCTTCATCAGAAGATACATTTGAAACATGCCTACTTATATTGCTAACTAGTTGTCTCACGATGGTTGATGGGTAGTTACAGCATATATTCATGTGAGAGGTCTCTTCATTAGGTTTATGAAAGAGTTTTTGCCTGTGCTAAAGTTCAACCTGATATCAAGCAAATTAACTTCTTTAAGGCTTGTACTAATTGTAATTTTTAAATGGAGCTGACTAAACAGCCTGAACAAATTTTTTTATTATCTCACATACTTGGTGGCCATTCCTATTGTACACTTCACCTAGACTGTTATTACTATACAACCCTATGTTAACCCTCTTTATTTCATTGCTGAGTTTATGCAGGCTATACAGGTCAACCAGATCCACTGCAATATAAAAGTGTTCATTATCATTCTTTTTTCTTTTCTACTAAAGAGGAGGTTTTGTGGAAGAATAATGACTTTCTTGAATTCATTAAAACAAAACTGGCACTTTGTCAGTTAAAACAACAATGGTTCCAGTTGATCTGATCAATGGAACAGCCTGCTCACTAAATTAATGTGCAAGTGGCTGAGCACTCCACAGACATGTGTACCCTTACCATAGTTCTCAGGGAGATTCAGTGTGACACAGGATGTGACAAGGCAGGCCCTTTGAAATAAAAGTACAACTCGATTTTATCAGCTGAGTGGACAGGAGAAATATAAAATAAAGTGTATTGGATACAACACACCACTGGAAACCAAACTCATGATCTTACAATTGTGAACCAAATACCCCTAACCATTAAGCCATGTGCTTTCACATGCCTTGAATTCATTATAATGGTAATGTCAGTCTTGGTAATGGTTGTGTAAACTTTGCATAACTCAAGTGTTTGTAGGAAGATGTTTTGGAAGATCAAGGCTAAAACATGATACCAAGTTGGTTAAATTTGCATATGAATTTATCACTGATTTCCTTAACCCTGTCAAACCATGTTCCCGCTAAAGTAGGAATAACTTAAATGTCATCTCTGCGGATTCCCGCTAAAGCAATAATGAGCAACACACATAGAAAAAGAAGATAAAATTCTAAAATTAGACAACAATCATATTGCAACTTTATAGTGAATTGTGTTTATGGCTCATTGTTAATGCTGCCCTCCATTGATGTTGTTTACTTTTGATTGTAGCAAATAAAAGAAAATAATTTTGCAATGAAATACGAATGTAATGAACTCAGCACTTCATCTTGTAAATAAGCAAGGCCTAAACTATGAAATTGAGGAACTTATTGATGATATTTATTCTTAAGATAATGAGTTTACACTTATGCTGGCAATGAGAGGGATTCAGACAATCAAACTGGTGAAAGTGATAAAGAAAGTAGCAATTCAGGTGAACAAATACAGTAGTTGAGAGATAGGCCTATTATTGTTATTCTCTTGATTTTTTTTTTTTCTGATTTTTTCCATCAGTTTTCCTAACAAATATGGTAACTGATAGAAAGCCTATTACTGTCACTCTACTGAATTTTTTTTGTGATTCTAACCATTAGTTTCCTTGTAATCATTATTCTTGGACTGTATATGTAACTATTTTTTTTTTTTTGCTCAAGAGCCCAGATGGAAAGTAAACTTAGGCACAGGGACCTGGGTCTTTGGGGGTTCAACCCTTCAATAGTGGCACAATTACACATCCATTGAGTGAGGTTTCAGGTGACTCATTTTTTTGAATAACATTTTCTAAGATTGATTTGCTAATAAATAGGCACTGCACAATGGGATAGAGCCCAAAACCACATGCCTGAGAAAGAAAATGCTTAACCATACAATTATAATCATTTTCAACATCATCCTTTTAAGTTCACTTTTCCACATTGCCATGGGTCAGACAGAATTTGTTGAGGTAGATTTTCTACAAGTAGATGCCTTTCTGGTCACCAGCGTTCTCCAGTTTCCAAGGTTATATTCTCCCATGATCAGACATGTTTACATGGAAATTTGGAAACATATGACACAGCTAAAATGCCAGTGGTACATGCATACAACTATCATGTGATGACATGACAGGTAGAAAATAAAACACACACACACACTGGGCTTCTTAGAGTTTTTATTGATCAAATCCACTTACAAGGCTTTAGTTAGCCCAGAGCTATAGCAACAGAAACTTGCCTAAGTTGCTATGCTGTGGAGCTGAATTTGAAACCATGTGGTTGAGAATCTTCTTACAACTCTTTCTTTTGCTCTTTCTTTAAACATACACACACTCACACACACACATACACACACACACATTTATATAAATATACACACACAAATGCACATATATGTGTGTGTATTGGAATATTCAGGGGAATGTTCCAATTCATGCAGCCTGTAGCCTAAATTCCACTTCTTACATATAAACTAGATTTTCAAACTGAAGCATATGAAAGACAGAAGGCTTATATAAATGAAGAAGTACATATTTTGCATTGGATTTATATATATATATATATATATATATACACACACCCTTTTGTTCATTCTCCTATGCAAATATTAATATTCTGTCATACATATGCACACATACACATACCCTTTTGTACATTCTCCTACGCAAATATTGATATTGTTGTACATATACACACACATACATACATACATACATACATACATACATATATATATATATATATATATACACACACACACACACACACATATAAGGCACAAAAATGAGAAAGACAGTGAGGTAGGCATAAAATGACAATTCTAATTTTTGTTTTGCTTTTCCTTTCCATCTCAATTACATGTATTTTCTTCTTTTCCTACTTTCAATTTTCCTAAATTGTGTATATTTTGCCTCATTATTCAATGATGAATTAATAATTTATTTGATCCTATGTTAAATATCAATTATAAATGTGTTTATATATCAATATAAAGTTAATATGATCAAAACCACAATTCAATAGAAAAACATATATTTCAAACTTTCTTTATTTGGCAAAGAGATGATGAATTGCTAAAATAAGATTCATGTTTTCTAAGAAACTCAGGAAAGTACAAACAGATTTATTTTAGCTGAAGAGAAAACCTTTCTTGATTACTCGTTTGCAGTAATCAAATAACTATAATGTTTGAAGTCTAATAACTATCCTTTGTGTGATAATTCACTAGATTATTTCTCAGTGTATTAAAAATTATGTCTCTTTTTATTGATTATAAATCAAGAAATCCAGATTATATCATGCATATTATTCAAAAGATTTTCTCAAAGCATTCAGAACATGAAAGTTTCTGACAATAACTGAGAATATGTAAGGGTTAAAACACACACACACACACAGATATATTTCACCTGATTCAGAGAAAATGTCACCACCACCACAGCTAATACAAAAACAATATCATCAATCACCTTAGTGACAAAAGGAACATAAATGTTAGGTTGACTGTAATGTGCCTGAATATTGATTTTCATAGTATCTAAGTTAATAATTATTTTGTATAAATACATACTTTGATATGTAAATTAAATCAAAATTTCATATCAAATGATAAACACACCTATACACTACTAAAAAGGAACGCTGAATAACAAGTAGACACCTTTGAAATTGTTCACTATTTCAGATGGAAAACTTTAAATTTAGATGGCATTAAAAGGAAAGAACTCCTTTTGTAGTTATAACAAAACAAATTTTTTAAGGCAGTGGGGTTAAAATAGCAGTATTGTCTGTTCCTATTGAACACCGATGTTTAGGTTGCAATAAACGTTACTCTTATATCTGCTTGTATATAAACATTACTCATATATTTATATACAAGCACATAGACATATATATATATATATATATATATATAGAGAGAGAGAGAGA
>NC_068984.1:65531861-65533920 GCF_001194135.2 Octopus bimaculoides
AGAGAGAGAGAGATAGATAGATAGATAGATAGATAGATAGATAGATATATGAGAGGAAAAGCAGTATAAATAACACAAAACTGAAGAATTATATACAAAAAGAATAGCTTTACAAGCTTCACATTTTCATATATTCTTTGTTTCTGAAAAAAAAAGTGATTGCATTTTATAATCTTTACAATAATGAGATCTTGTGTGTGTGTGTGTGTACGCGAGCACATGTGCATGCCTGTGTACACAAGACTAAAACACTGCTATCACCTCTTCTCATCACCCACAACACTGCCCCTAAGAAACTCATACCATCTCTTATATTCAACCACCTCTCTGATGTAATGAAATAGAAGTAGCTCATATCTGACACAGCTTCTTAAATCAACCATCTCACTGCAGAAAAGAAAAAGTAGTAACCCATACCTCACACCACTTCTAACACCAAACATCTCTCTGAAGGAACCAAATTGGAAGTGTAACAGACAGAACAGTTTCCTGGCAGATGAGAGTCTGACAGCTGTGTAACTATTAAACAATAATTTTCCCTATGACAGTGTATCTTAGCAGAATTCAATGATCAATAGAAAACCTTCCCACTGGTCAGTTTCCTTGCTGGGAACAACAGCCAAATCTCCCACATAACACACCCCGCAATCTAAATATATTGGATAATATATTACTTGATATAAAAGATGGCAGAATAGTTATGAATAAGAGGTCTTCCATTACAGGCTCATCTATTCAGAGCTGATCAGGAACTAAATAATAATAACCAAACCTCAAGCCAACCAAAATATTCTAATTGGATTTATTTAATGGAAATTGAGAAAAAATCTCATTGTATATGGATGAATGCATATGTATGCTGAGGGTGTAGATGTAGATGCATGTACGTTTACTCCCTTGTCTTGGACATCATATGATGATTGTGAATGAGTAACATCATCACACATGATATTATTCATTTTCGATTTTCTTTAAAAATCATGTCTGGTGATGAGAAAATTGCTTGAAATTAGGTGAGAATATGCAACAGAAAGAACATATTAATGAGGAATTATTACATTAGAGGATCTGCTAGCTAGGGAACATATGTAGCCTGAATTTTACCTGCTCTATTCACCCCATTTTGATTGTTATTAGCATTCATAGCAACACAAGTTGCTGAGCATGACCTATACACAAACACACACACACACACACACACACACACACACACTCATAAATAAACACATACATACACATACATATACCTATACACATATACAGATAATAGTGTGTGTATGTGTGATAGCGCGTGTGTGTGTGTGTGTCTGTTTTTACATGCATGCATGAGTGTATGGTTTATATAAACTTGGCAAAAACCACCTAAAGTACTGTGTTTCTTCTAGTTATAACAACGAATTTCTAATAACTTGAAGACAAATGATATTTTTCAAGAGAAAAACAGTTTTTGCAGTAAAAGACCCTAAAATATTCTCAACACCAGCTGCTGATAAAGTTAGGTGTACTATTTTATAAGACACACATAGAATTCTTCAATAATATTTAAAATATGAAGTAAATTTTATAAAACAATAAAGACCAATATTACTTGAAAATTTAATTCAGATATTTTAAAGGTAAAAAAATTGCTTCTAAATTAATGATAATTGTTTAAAAGCTTTTTACTGACACACTGAAATAATTTAAACTACGTCAAATAATATTTTGAAATAACAAAGCTTATGAAATTTTCTAGATTAGTTTCTTGAAAAAAGATCTCTGTATTATTATCCAGCACCACAGCTTTCATTTTCTCTTTCATTTGCTGTATAATGTTATTTTCACTTAATGCTAAAAATGTTTATGCAGTTGAATTTTAAGAAAGACAGCTAGACTGCTAATTCATACACACACACACGTATATATGTATATGTATATAGATAGATAGATAGATAGATGGATATAGATAAAACTTACTTGGAAGAGGATGCGTGGCATTCAATCATATAATGATATAAATATATATGCATATATATCATTCATATTATATATGTATATATATATAATATATATATATATA
>NC_068984.1:65533930-65541380 GCF_001194135.2 Octopus bimaculoides
CGTATGTTAGTGTTCCATTCTAGTTTCCTATTCAGGCTAGGTTTCCCTTCTATTATGTGTGTAGCTTCAGTAATTTGTCTAAGTGCAGCATCACTGCTATGTGTAGATAAGATTTTAATTTCTATGTTGTTGATTGAGCCTCTATGTTCTTGCTCAGCGTGCTGGTACAGAAAAAATCTTGCAAAACAAATATATATATATATATATATACATATATCTACATACATACATGCATATATACATACATATATGTACATACTTACATCTGTACACACATACACACACACACACGCACATATATATACATACATGCACAGGACATCATGAAACATGTACAACAAAGAAATATGAAGTATGAGTACATGGAACATGAATTATCTTTTTGAACAACGAAAGACACAAATGGAAAACAAGACAAACAACATAGAGAACGACATTTCATCAGTTGTTGGCTGTTTTTCTGCTCTCATATTTCAAGCATTTAACAACAATATATGCTTTCAATAAAGCAGTTGCTCCCATAAAGCAAATTAAATGAAATTTGGGATTCTGCAGAGGGTCAAAATTGGTAACACAAACAGGACAGTGTAAACAAAGAGGAAGGACTGCTAAGCCTAAACGAGGTTGTGGTGGTGAACGTGTAAATCAAGCTTGGACAGGAGACAGACAAGAACACGTCTTCCTTGTTCCAGCTATAACAGAGAGAAAGAAAGAAACACAAGTTAGGAGAAGAAAGAAAGATGGGCGATGGATATGTGGAAGCCACATGAGCAAGGGAGGAGGAGTGAGGGAGAGAGAGTGATAGAGTAATAGGATAGAATAGTGGGATAAGATGAGGTAAAAGAATAAGAGAGAGAAAGAGAGAAAAACGAAAGAGTAAAAAGGTTGTATAGAGTGCGCATCAGAATTATTAAGATAAAACTTACTTGGAAGAGCATGCATGGCGTTCAACTGATTAAGCAGTTCCACCTCTACTGCTAGACACATTTTGTCTGCTATTGATATATTTCTCAAGACAAATGCAGCAGTTTCAAGGCATTCTACAGCATATCTCAGTTGATTATGATGTACAGAATGCTGTTCTGAACTAATACTACTACTGTCTCTTACAACAAATTTTATCTAACCTGTTGGCTAATTGTGACACTGGTGGTTTGTTAATCAGTATTTTTCTATATCAGTAAAGGTTAAATCTGTCTTAGCACATAGTTGCTGATATATGTTTGTTATTGATGGCATTCTAAAAAGAATAAATATGTATTTAACCATTTCACCAGAGCCGTTCAACACTATTCATCATCTACCGATATATATCTGCAATTTTTTGCACACGATACATCTATATGAGATGCTTTCTTGACATGAAAACAGTAGTCAGAAGGTTTTCTACAGCATATCTGAGTTATATGACAAAATGCTATTTTGGATTGATACTGCTTCCACAGTAAACAAATATACATGTATGTGTGTGTGTGTGTGTCTGAGTATATATATATATATATATATATATATATATATATATATATATACATATATATATATATATGAACATACACATAGATAAATAGGTAGATAGATAAATAGAGAGAGAGAGAGATGTGTGTCTTTTAATATATACATATGTATGTATACATATACATGTGTGTACATATATTTGATGATGATGATGATGATGATGATGATGATGATGATGATGATGGTAATGATGATGATGGCCTTAATGTGATATGTGAAAAAGGAAAACTTTACGTTTATATAGTAAAACATTTATATAGATTACTATTACAGGAAGACAAGGCAGACATTTGCAATAATAATGAGTCTTTTTTTTGTCTCATATCTATCACAATTTAACCATCAATTTTTTTTTTTTTTTGCATGTGCACAAGTGTATCAAGAAATTAATGGTGAAAATATAAATATAAATCATATAAGACATTTACAAGTGGTAATATAGGACAGTGGGGAAAAAAATGACAAAAACCTCATGTCTATTGCATTTGCAGGTAACTGTGCTACTGATTATTATACAACATAATGTCCACTGTGTCTTCCTGTCACATTAAACTATATAAATATTTTAGTAGTATAAAGTCACAACTTTACTTCACTACATAATACATTAGGGTCACACATAGTTTTGTAGTCAACTTGCTCTGTTGGAGCGTTGATACTTTTGCTGTCCTTCTTTTTAGAGCCTGTGTTCCATATAAATATGTGTGTCTGTGTGTATATGCATGCATAAAGACTGATGGTACAAGCACTACACCAGGACAATATAATGCATACATACATACATAAATGCTTACACACACACACATACATACACACATAGACAGAGGTAAGTGAAATAAACATCAGAGATGCTTTGCTCCGAAACAGTAACTGCAGGAACCACTCAGAGGTTTTACAAGCTCTTCTAAATTTATTGCAATGCTGGAACCCCTTCTGTATTGTCAGCAGGTATCTCAGAGTCTCAAGGATTTCACCCTTTAGCCGGTACACTTCACCTAAGTGGAGCAGTGAGAACTCAGCTATTCTTCAACTATGGAAGTGTTCCACTTGTAGTTTCTTCTTATCAAACATTGCCATTTTGAGCTAGTTTGAGCTGCCATGCCTTTTTTTCTTGATGGCTTTCTTCAGTTGTCTGTGTTCCAGACCTATCTTCTGCAGGAACACATGATCAAGATCGAAAGCCACATCAGCTAACTTTAATAGGTTGCATGCCAGATCTTGACAAGGGCCTTGTTGACTGTGTCCTGATATTTTAATTTCTTTAGCTGGCAGAAAATATCAAGTCCATCCTCCCAGGGCACTGTAAGTTATATACACACCGAGGCTTCAGTTGGCTCAAACCTATAGTAGAAGACACTTGCCCAAGGTTCCATGCAATGGGACTTGATCAACAAGCTTCATACAACATAATGTATGTATATGTATCTGTGTATGTGTGTGCATGTGTGTGTATGTATGTATGTATGTTTTTCTCGTCTACGTTTTGTTTGCGATGTCCTGTACCCAGATATGCACCTATACATACAGGTGGATGTCGGTACACACATACCTGTACGTATATATGCATATACTCATTTACTATTTGTTTTTATATATATATATATATATATATATATATATGTGTGTGTGTGTGTGTGTGTGTATGTATATATACATATATATACATGTATGTGTGTGTATACACACACACACATATTTACACCTGTGTATTTGTGTCAATGTGTTTTATCCACCAAGGTTTATGAAGCTGAGGTCACCCCGAGGTCAAGCATATTGTCAGAGACAATTAAAAGGGGTAACAATCAGGAAAGAAATCTGGTAATAAAACACTGCCTCATAAAGTTCTGTTCAACCCACATCAGCCTAGAAAGCAAATGTAAAAAATGATAGTGGTGGTGTTCTGCATCAATGTGTGAATGTGTGTAGGTCGCTTTGCATGAATGTTTGTGTATGTATAATGTAGAATTACATCTCCTATCACATGGCACAATAACATGCTATGATGATGCACATGGTTTGTGCATATGAAGAATGATAAGAGTGCTAAAAAGGGCTTGAAGGAGTATGGAATGGTGAGTAACAAAAGAATGCCATTGTCTAAATAAGATGTGAATGAATAGCATTACAATACACAATTCAAATTTCAAATTTTAAAATATTCAACAGTCTACAAATAAACAAATAAACATTTAAAACAAATACCGAGTTAATTTTTCAGTAGTCTAGACATTTTGAATGTATTACAAGAGAGCAATGACAACTTTTCAGTTATACAAAAGACATAAGATTTTAATCATACGTAATCTTAAACACATATATATCCAGTTCCCTGCTTTGAAACAAACATCTTATCAGAAAACAAGAATATTCTAATAAAGCCAATATTGATCTGATGATCTGATTATAAATATTACAGCTTAACATGAAAGAACATTCAACTGGAATTTGAACTTTGAAATCAATTGCCTTCTGAGTTATTTTTATTTTATCTCTCTTATATTGTAACTAATAACACGTACATGTAATTTACTTTTAAGTAGAAAGGATTATATAGTTATTATTAAAATAAAAACTGTTTTGACTACAAATTTATAACCCAATATTTTTGAATACTTACTACACTTAACCATTTGAACATGGAGAGACTACAAAATGTGTTTAATATGTGTGTTTAATATGTTTCGAGCAAGAAACTCTCAAACACATAATTAACAGAAATGGGGAGCGAATATTTTTCAGGATCATTTCTCCTAATGGTAATATAAACCTGAGAACTAAGAGTACATTATTCACAACAGATTGCCACTTAATTACAAATTATTTTGAAACTGCAATTTTTAAAATAAAAATATGTATGTTATGTCATTAATGTGCTATATCCAAGAATACAATATAATTTACACTAACATTTGTGAATGATATAAGGAGAGGGACTTTGTCCCTTGACAGATTAAAATTTGATAAATACTGAAAAGATGACTGGTCAGAAATGCTAAAATTGAACTAAGACACTAAATAAAAGAAAAAAAAGAACATTTACATACTCTATGCACAGATATATATTACTCAGTTTAATGGTCACTTTAATGGTCAGAAATGCTAAACTTGAACTAAGAGACTACATAAAAGAAAAAAAGAAACATTTACATACTCTATGCACAGATATATATTACTCAGTTTAATGGTCACTTTAATGGTCAGAAATGCTAAAATTGAACTAAGAGACTACATAAAAGAAAAAAATTTACATACTCTATGCACATATATATATTACTCATTTTAATGGTCACCTGATGAGACAAAGATGTATCAGATATGACAATACTACTTGATCTCCCTTCCAAACAGTATAAAGTTCTACCTTATCGAAAATATCCTTTCGTTTTTTTAATTTTTTTTTTGTCTTTTTTTAAGCAATAGACAAATGTTTAGCTGGCATTTTTAGCTGTTTGGTTAAATTACCATTTTTATTTCTTTGGAATACAGATACAGAAGATGATTAAAATAGGATATATTGAGAAAGTTATTGCTAAAACAAAAGGAATAAGAGAATGCATCCAATAAATTCTGTTTTGAGTATCTCAACAACTCACCAAAAGAATCAAATTTCAAATAAAGATATGCACTTTTAGAAATAAATATGGGCATCTAATATGGATATCATTTTAATTTAGAATTTTTTACTTTTTTATCTAGGTTTTCCTGGTAACTTGAATTACAATGACTGTAATTTTTTGTGAAATTCTCATTTTCCAATAGAGATAAAGCATACTTAAGTAACAGATGTTAGCTAACACTATACTGAAATTTAGAACAGGCAAATAGTAGAAAATTTCATGTTAGAAAGATATTCAAAAAAGGAGAAATTGAATATAATTGAATAAAATTCTGTCATATATTGAGATTGATTTTGAAATTGGACAAAGTTATACTGATTAAACTGAAATCTATTTGTGTGTCAAATACAGTACAACATAAAAATAAAGTAAACTATATTAAATTATGCCATAAATTATCAGTTTTTATAACAGGATTTTAATATTATATTTTATTTACTTTTTTCTAGGTTAATCTTATGGCAAAATTCCAACCCAAATCAGATCATCTGCAACCAAAATTCGTAATGTTACAGACAATTTTATAGGAAATAACAATTTTTAATGCTTAAAAATTGATCTAAAATATTGACACCCAAATATTATATATATCTATATATATATATCTATATATATATATCTATATATATATATTATTGATATTATTAAATCATCAAGAATGCATTGTCAACAATGTTGATGGAAATGTTGCAAAATAACATAATACTTATACTAACCTTTATGAATTGTGTAATGATAGGGGTGATGATTTAGAAATCTGGTGAAAATAAAGATGATAGCATATAAACAGAATCATTCAAGAGCTGCAGTTTTGTACTACATACTCTGCTAATCATCTTGTCAACAACAACAGCAGCAGCAGCAACAACAACACCGTTTCTAATTTAGGCATAAAGCCAACAATCCTGTGGGGAGTCAGAACAGTTAACACCATTGATCCTAGTACTTGACTGGTACTTTATTTAATTGGCCTCAGAGGGAATGAAAAGAAGGCAAAGTTGGCCTCAGTGAGGTTTGAACTAAGATTGTAAAGAGCCAGATGAGATACCACAAAGTATTTCTTTTTGATGATCTAATAATTCTACATATCCACTACTCTAATAATAATAGTAATTCTTTCTGCTTGGTATTATAGGTACAAGGTCTGAAATTCTGGTGGAGGAATCTGGTCAATTACATCAACCCCAATGCTCATTTGGCACAGGAAACAAGAGAGACAAACTACTGGTCTGTGAGCTAGTGAGTGAAGCATGTGACTTAGTAAACCATTAGCAGCCAGTGCAATGGTTCTATTTTGTTGAGTCAATAAACCTTATTTTTGTAAAGGACAATGAATGTATTTAACTTCATTATTTCACTTACATTAGCAACTCAAGACAGAAGAAGACAGTGTTGCTTTCAGTATGATTATACTCAGAATTATGAGTGATGCAAATAAAATCGCTAAAACAGAAAATACAAAATTATTTAATGCTAGTCTTGGTTGATTTGAATATATATTAAAAGTATATACACAACCTTCATCCAAGTTGACACATGGAAAGTAATTACTCCTTAAAAATAATTATACATTTCTGTATTTACTTTATTTTTTTAAGTTCCCCAAAATAAAACTCTACATTTGAATGATACATATGACAATACTTTAAGTATTGCAGCAGAGGTTTCTGATAAGGTGATACATTTGAACTCCCTCTTCAACAGAATCCATAATAAAAGTGCCAAAATAATGTAAAGCCAACCTCTTCACCTCAGCTTTTTCTGCAAATATTAAATTGCAGATGTTTAAGCTAAACATGAATCACCAGTTTTGGAAACCCTCCTCAGAATAATAAATGAGTAGAAATTTTTTCTTAAAGAATATGAAAAGTATATAACTTTATAATTAGCAGCAAATGAGAAGTTGCTCTAAATTTATCAATATATGGTATAATTAGTCATATATTCATATACACACATATTACCATATTTGTGTATATGTACTATGCAGAAATGTATGACTTAGTGGTTAGGGTGTTTCACTCATTATTGTAAGATTGTGGTTCCGATTCTTGGACCAGGCAATGTGTAGTGTTCTTGAACAAAACACCTCATTTTACACAGCCCCAGTCCTCTCAGCTGGCAAAAAAGAGTAATCCTGCAGCAGACCAGCCTCATGAGCCTATGGCTCTGCATGGACCATTGATCCTTATATATATATATATATACCTTTGTGTGTGTGTGTGTGTGTGTGTGTGTGTGTGTGTGTGTGTTAGAGAGAGAGAGAAAGAGAGGAAGTGATATAGAAACAGAAACTGAGTAACAGAAATTTATAGATA
>NC_068984.1:65541396-65544173 GCF_001194135.2 Octopus bimaculoides
ATATATATATATATATATATATATATATATATATATATACAGAGAGAGAGAGAGAGGAGTGTTTGCGTACATACACCTCCACACACACATGTGCATGCATTATTAGATATGCATACATATATATCTGTGAGTGCGTGTATCTTAATATATATATAAATATATATGTGTGTTTGAGGGTGCATACTTATATACATATATTAGCCACATCATATAGCACTTCATGTAACCATCTATAATCTAAAATGACAATATCGCACGTTTTCCTCATTGATAAATGTGTTCTGTAGCCTAAGAATTTAATTATTATCAGATTTACTTTTCACAGTGAATATATTATTCACCAGGAAGTTCTTTCTCAGAAAGAATCTTCAGTATTTCAATGATGGTAACTAAAACTATTTTATTAGATATTTTCCAACATATATGAAGAAAATATTAACAGATGATATGAAATATGAAGCTGTTATTGCTGAAAGCAAGATAGATGTGTTTCTAATTCTTTCTTTCCTTTTCACTAATAAATATTTCTATGCTTCGAAACAACAACAACAACAACAACAACAACAACAACAACAACAACAACAACAACAACAACAATAATAATAATAATAATAATAATCATATAAGATCACTATTCCTGGATCTTAGATGCAATAACTAATTTTCAGTTTAAGCTGTAACATTTTTTTATGTTTTGTGGGATTGATGAATCTACAAATTCAGACATTTGCATACAATTCTTCATATAAAGTGAACCTGGAATAGGAGCATTATCCAAGAGACAATGTAATAGTAGCAATAAGGTACTAACTTCAAATATACAAACCATGCACTAAACACTAAATTCAGTTTACTAGAAAAGCTACAATAATGTTATTTACAATATTGAAAAGTGAAAGAAGATGAATTAGTGAGTTATGCTGGTTAATAATCCAAAAATGTGATTTGTTTTTTTGGTAACGCTTATAAATTGGTTTGAAGTAAATTCAACTAAAATCTACATTCAAATACACTTCCTAAAATCAGTGATAAAATAATGCCATCAATGTGTGTACATACACACACACACACACACACACACACACACACACACATATATATTTACATGGTTATATAGACAACCAGTACTAAATACTTATTCAATACAAGTAAGTATGCATAACAAGAGGGATATAAAACCAATCAATTACAAACAACTAGTGGTCTGTCTCATTACCAACTTCTTAATAATTTATCAATATTTTGAACTAATGATCAAAACTGAGAAATATCACCTTTCTAGCCACAGAGTAAAACTATAATGCCTGAAGCATGCTTTAAGGGCCTACGATCTATATTAAAATCACAATATATTGACAGAAAATTTCTGGATGACATTTAATATATATTTTATGGTATTTTGGAGAAACTTTGGATTTATAATATTGTTTATTATAAGTAGCAAAACAGAGAACATAGTTTACAGTACATGAAAAATACTTAGATTTAGATTTATGAATAGAGAAACACATACTTTATAGATGATGATGATGACGAGAAGGAGGAGAAGGAGGAGAAGAAGAAGAAAAAAGAAGAAGAAGAAAAAGAAGAAGAAGAAGAAGAAAAAGAAAAAGAAGAAGAAGAATTATGTTGGAATTATGTTGTTGTTGGCACTCCAACGCTTACGATGTCAAGGGTTCCAGTTGATCCAATCAACGGAACAGCCTGCTCGTGAAATTAACGTGCAAGTGGCCGAGCACTCCACAGACACATGTACCCTTAACGTAGTTCTCGGGGATATTCAGCATAACAGAGTGTGACAAGGCTGGCCCTTTGAAATACAGGTACAACAGAAACAGGAAGGATGAGTGAGAGAAAGTTGTGGTGGAATAGTGCAGCAGGGTTCGCCACCATCCCCTGCCAGAGCCTCGTGGAGCTTTAGGTGTTTTCGCTCAATAAACACTCACAACGCCTGATCTGGGAATCAAAAACGTGATCCAATGACCGCGAGTCCGCTGCCCTAACCACTGGGCCATTGCGCCTCCACCATTGGAATTATATACCAATAGAATATAAAAACAAAAGAGAAAAACATGCTGATTTTGCTTTATACAAGTGTTTGATTCTTCAAATAGAATGATGTAAATCTTAAGGACAATATCAGTCCCAAATAAAACAAAATGTCAACAATTGAGAACATACTTCAAGGCTTTCTAAACCCTCATTGCAATCATCTTATTTCTGTGTTAAGTAGCTTGCATACCAACCACATGGTTCCGGGTTCAGTCCCACTGCATGGCATCTTGGGCAAGTATCTTCTACTATAGCCTTGAGCCAACCAAAGCCTTGTGAGTGGATTTGGTAGATGGAAACTGAAAGAATCCCGTCATATACATATATATATATATATTTATCTGTGCGTGTCTTGTCCTCCCACCATCGCCTGACAACCAATGTTGGTGCACTTACAGTAATTTAGCAATTCAGCAAAAGAAACCAATAGAATAAGTACTAGGCTTACAAAAGAATAAGTCTGGGGGTCATTTTGTTTGACTAAAGGCAGTGCTCCAGCATGGCTGCAGTCAAATGACTGAAACAAATAAAAGAAAAAAAGAATAAAAAAATACATATGTATATGGAAAAAGGAGGTTGTCAAAATTTTGGATAATTCTTTACTAGCACATTTGTCTCTTTCATGGAGACTCCATTTGAGGATTTTCCATTTAAGATGAAGGTGCTAATAAAGAATTATCCAAAATTCTGACTACCTCTTTTTTCTTAATATACAAAATCTGTAC
>NC_068984.1:65544387-65583181 GCF_001194135.2 Octopus bimaculoides
AAGGCTTGTTTTGTTTGTGCTTTTCCCTCCGGTTTTTTGTTCTATGTGTGCCATAAATATCGCCATCCGTTTTAGAGAAAAATTTGTAGTTTAGAGTCAGTAGTTCTTTGACTGCTGTTTCTGAATTTTCAGTATGTTGGAGAAGCAACTCAATTGCTAATCCCTTATATTTATGATATATATATATATATATATATATATATATGTATCATAATACACACATATGCATAAACAATTACACACACGTTCGACTCCATCAGTTTATTTATAATGTATTCTCCCTAGTAGTCCATCCTTCATAAATTCTTATCATGAAATTTCAGTATTTATTGCAAGTAATACCATCAAATTGATATCTTGATTTGTTGAGTGGCTTGATATCACTCGTTAAGGTACCTTATCACACAATTTGCAAATTATTGTAAAGAGAAGACATGCTAGTTAAATATTAAGCAAACAACACTGGCTTTTCAACCCCAAGCTGGATAATTCAAAATCTAATACATAATACAAACTAAAGCACTATTCAGTAATAATTCAGAAACACACAAACTAAAGCACTGTTTTCCAATATATAATAACACAGAATATAAGAACAGTTGAAATGTTCTTGCTACTTAAATAACTAACATTGTTTAATATCAGTTTGATGCAGCTATGTAGTAATTATTTTCTCAATTACTGTACTTGCTTCTGTGAGTCATTTATTTTACTTCAGTGTATCTTTCTTCAGCTATTTGTTCCTTAAGATAATCTATCAAAACCAGCATGAGTTGTTGCTGTAAGTCAATAATAAAATTTTGAGCTAGCATAGAATATAGTTAACAATAAAATATCAACTATGATTTTTAAATTGCCAGCTGAATGACATTTTGTCATTTACTTTCTCATTACAGATTTATAATAGTGAGCACAGAACTTGTTGATATAGAAAATTTGGTTCTCAACTTTGATTCTAAAAACAATATGTAGAGTGATTTTTTGTACAGAGATCAAATACAAACTGCTAATACAATCCAAATGATACATTAGCTACGGAGTCATGTAAAGCTACAATTAGCATCAATGAATCTTAACTTGTTTAGCTAGTATAGTTCTTATTCACATATCCCTACTTAAAGCAACCCATTTTATGTTATTTTACTGCTGTTTACTCAAGGCTGAAACATTACTGAGATAATGTTTGACAGAAACTTCAATTTGTTTTTTCCAAATGGTGCCTTGATTTCTCATTTTGATTCTATAACATGACTATTGAAATGTCTCATTAGTTGTAAATATACAACTAGAAATACTGACTTTTAAGAAGGATTTTCTAACATTTCAACACCTGATTAACGAAGAGTAAAGAGAAGGAGATTTCTCATTTGTTCTAATACTGATCTTTCTTTATTTGTTTCTAATCTTATTGAAAACTTATACTCTGATTTTACTTTGATGGAGCTAGTGTATATACCGAAAGTGGATGGCACAATTATTAATGAATTTTTATGCCAAACTATAAAGTAATATATAACAGTTAATGTTACCATAATACTACAGTTGTTAATTCTTAAAATGTAATCTTTCATATTAAGTTTTTAATATTATTTTTTACCATGGAAGTTGATACTACAATTAAGTTTTAGTTCTCAGCAGTAGTAATCAATCTTCACTAATACCAAAACTGCTCTTTTAAAAAGCATAAGCAATACAAATACCTATTACTTTTTCATAGAATATAGCTTTTTTTTCTCTCTTTTTAAGAAATAATTATCAAATTTATATGCAACCTAAAAGCAGCATGTATAAACATTGCTGAGGGTAGACAACATAACTGCTAACAATTACCTCACACACACACATGAACAAAGTGACTTACAAAAGAGAAAATCAAAACAAGTTATCTTATATGTACAATAAAAAAGAGCGGACACTCACAAAAAGGCAGCAATAACATTTTGAAAATAGTTGAATTTTTTTTTTTTTGGTTAGTGCTGCAGAGGAAGTCCTATGATTTAACCAAAGGGTCTGATTATTCAGCAAAGTTCAATATATGTTTATTATATTTATGTTTCTTCAATCTCACTTTGCCAGAGCTGTAGATCAGTGATAAACTTAGTGTTGTAGTTGTACAGCTTAACTTCACTTACATTTTTTTGAGAAGACATAGTCAAAATGTCTTGAAGAATCAAGCTGGCTATTTACACACTGCAACAAAGTCTTCAATCATGATTTCTTTTTCTAAAGAAATAAATATCTCCAAAAATGCAAAAATTAAACAGTGAACAACTTATGTGCCCAGAAAGTTACTGTGACTAAAGAGAAAATTGATTAAGCTATCAACTGTAGTGTACATGTTTGAGATAATGCAGTTAAGATTCTATACATTCAACATGATAGCCAACAAAGCAGCCACTCCATGGAAATGACACATGTTCTTAACTCAATGCTATTTTAACTTTTATTTAGTATTTTAATATTCAGAATATCAAGAATATTCATTCCCTGAAATATTCCTAGACAACAAACAATTTTGCTTGGACTTTTATTTTCAGTGGCTTTCCTATATATACAGAGGTTGGACAAAATAATGGAAATACCTAGCATCATAGCATCATAATTTCGAAATATCTATAAAACCGTCAAAAGCTTGTTTATTTTTATGTGTTTTGATTTATTATTAGTGTTGTTTAATGTGTTTTGCTAAGATTGCTGTTTCGTTTCAAATATCATCAGAAAAAAGGTAATTAAAATTCATTAAAATGACGGATCTATCGGACTCTCAAAGAGGTTAAATTATTGGTGCTCGTATGGCAGGTGTTAGCATAACAAAAACAGCTGAAATCTATCAAGAAGTACTGTTTCAAAAGTAATGACAGCCTTTGAGAAAGAAGGAAAAACCTCCTCATCAAAACAAAACTCTGGAAGAAAACCAAAATTTTCAGATAGGGACCGTCGGACTCTTACACATATTGTTAGAAAGGATCACAAAAGTACAGCTCCCAAAATGACTGCAGAGTTTAATGACCACCTCAAGAACCCAGTTTCAACAACAACTGTTCACCGGGAGCTGCACAAAGCTGGATTTCATGGGAGGGCTACAATCAGAAAACCACTACTTTCAAAAACAAACGTTGCGAAGTGTTTAGAGTGGAGTAAAAACCTACAGAATTGGTCCCTAGAGCAGTGGAAGGATGTTATTTTCTCAGACGAGTCATCCTTTACCATATTTCCAACCACCGGCCAAGTATACATGTGGAGACAGCCAAAAGTAACATTTGACCCAGACTGCCTTCTTCCAAATGTTAAACATGGAGGAGGATCTGTGATAATCTGGGGGGAGGGGCGGATCTATATCTCGGAAATCCGCAGGCCAAATGGTTTCCCTTCATAGTAGAATTAATAGTCAAGACTATTTAAGCATTTTATCTGATCAAATTCATCCTATAGTTTCACAACTGTTCCTGGAGGGAAACGTAATCTTTCAGGATGATAATGCACCAATTCATACAGCTAAAGTTGTTACTGAATGGCACGAGGAACATTCTAGTGAAGTTGAACATCTTATCTGGCCATCAGAGTCCCCAGATCTCAGTATTATTAAACATTTACGGTGTATTTTAGAAAAACATGTAAGGAGTCAATATCCTCCGCCATCATCACTACAAAAACTGGAGAATATTTCAGCTGAAGAATGGACAAAAATGCCTTTGGAAACAATTCAAACTTTGTAGAAGCCCATACCTCATAGAATTATTGAATTCAAGCTGTAATTACTGCCAAAGGCGATCCTACCCCATATTAAAATAAATTTGTTTGAAATTTTAGGGTGTTTCCATTATTTTGTCCAACCCTTGAGTGTGTGTGTGGGGGGGGTATATATATATTAAGTCATCCTATAAATAATGTGGCTATTTCAATTGCATGAACTAAAAGTTGGAAGGGGATGGGATAAACTACCTGCATCAACTTGCTATAAAAGCAGGAGGTAATTTTACCTTGTCCTTATTTCTAGTGAAAGTTTTGAAAACTGCAGTTCAATTTCAACAGTTATTTTTTCAAAGCTAGAATGGAAGTGACAAAGTAGTATATTTGGCATATTTTGCTTTGAGTTCAATAAAGGCAACTATGCAACAAAAAGTGCAAGGAATATTAATGCAGTATATGGCGATTGGAGAATAAGAGTAAGCCAGTATCAACGGTAATTCCAGAAATTCCAAGCTAGAAACTACAGGCTAGAAGACAAGCCTTGTTCTGGAAGATCTGTAGAGTTCAATGAGGATGTCCTGCAAACCCTGGAGGAACAAAATCCCATCGTAACTATTTAGGAACTAGCAGAGAAGCTTGGATTTGGTCATTCAACCATTCATCAACACCTGTGTGCCATCAGAAAAGTTAGCAAATGAAGTCAGTAGGTTCCTCACAAATTTTCCGAGTCCAATCATGTGCAGAGAGTAAATGTATGCTTTCTTTTGCTGCCACGTTTCATGAACAAACATTTACTGTGCTGAATAGTGACTGATGATGAGAAATGGGTTTTCTATAAAAATGTCAAGCACCAAAGACAGTGGGTAGGGAAAGGAGAAACACCAGCACCCCAGGCTAAGGAAGGTCTTTATCCACATAAGATGTTATCTGTTTGGTGGGATATGAAAGGTTTAGTCCACTTTGAACTTTTAAACCCAAGCCAAACGATAACAAAGGAGATCTACCGCAATCAGCTTGTGTGTCTTAAGTCAGCACTAGAAGAAAAATGACCATCTTTGGTTTCAAGACGAAAGGTATTCTTCCATCAGGATAATGCTTGGCCACAAACAGCAAGGATGACATTCTAAAGGCTGGAGCAATTTGAATGGGCAACGATGCCCCACCCATCATATTTGCTAGTCATTGCCCCATCTGATTATCATTTATTCCACACTCTTCAAAATCATTTGGAAGGAAAAAATATGAATTCTGTAGACAAGGTCAGAACAGTATTGGAGGAGTAATTTTTCATCACGGACAAGTGAATTTTGGAAGAGGGGTCTTGCAAGTCTACCAGATAGATGGAAAAGCATTGTAGAAAATGAAGGAGAGTATATTTTAGATTTGAAAAGAACTTTGTTTGTCTTAATTTTAAAAAATAGAAGTATAAAAAACTACATTATTTATGGAATGACTGGGCAAGGCTATATCTTTTCCTTTGGTAGGGAGGAAGACTGCTGAAGATAACCAACCTAATTCGGCACTGATATCATGGCAGGCATTGTTGTTATAATACAAGAAGCCAGAACAGATAATGCAAAGCATCTTGTCTAAAACTCTAACAGTTCTGCTCATCTACCACTGTAGATTGGTACTCTTTAATCTACTCCAAAAGGATAAAAAGCAAACTTGACCAAGGTCAGATTTGAACTCAGGTACAGGCAGTTAAAAGAAATTGTGTGAGACATACTATCGAAGCTGTAAAATTGCTGTCAATTCATTACTGGCTTTCCTATAATATTTGAAATATTTGAGTCGTATTTTATCGCTTAGTAGACAGTGCTAAATATATTGTATCTAATCTCATGTAACTAAATCTCTCATATCTGATCCTGAAGGTCATTACATTATTTTATTATGAAGTAAATAAATAGGTTTCCAAAAATTAGTAACTAATTGGCTTACGTCTACCAGCTGATAAGAAATGGTTGTTATTAGCAATAGCATATAAAATTAATTACAAATTTTCTCTTTATAACAATCCATCAAACCACTGAAAATCACATTATTGTTATTAATTTCTACTACTCGTTTTACTTTTTTATCTTCAATTATAATTCTGGTTTGAATGAAAGAAGAACTATATTTTTTTTATTTTCTATAATTGTAAATTTTATCATAGCTAAATTAGTAACCATACATGTCAAAAATTAAATCAAGTAAAAAGAAAAAAACACTACTTTTTATTTATTTGTTGTTACATAATGTTTTATGCTAACCATTTTTCAATGAAGATAACCTAAAATTTGAAATATAAGAGCAATTCACTTATTATATTGACTATATAATAAACTTATCAGGGGTTTAGCATATAAATTTCTGACATGAAGTTTGTGGAACTAAGCTAATATCAAAGACACCACATAATCAACAAAATATTTCCAATATTTACCTTTGTGGTTTTACAATATTTCAGAAGAAAGCGATGAACAGTTCATTACTTCTGATAAAATACAATGGTTATTCTATATACTGAAAACTAAAAGTGCAAGTAGACTTTCATAGTAATAAAATGATACCAAATAATAGACTTGCTTCATACAGAACATGATTAATTAAAACCAGAAGCTTAATCAATATTATATCAAAAGCTGATTAGAATAATACTTCAGCATGTATATTATAATTGTTCAAAGAAATATGATTTAAAATCCATTTTAGAAAAATATTCTTTTAAGTTTCCACAGTCAGATTTTCTCAAGAATCAATAATTTTCTAATTAAATATTAAATCAAAGTAACCTAAAAATAATAAACATTCTATTAAAATCCATCAGAAGCCATTGAAATTTCTTTTTTAGATTTGAATATCTCTAATTTCTATCATTTAATCACCATCCAGTAGAATTTATCAGTTAAGTGCCAGCTCCATTCTTTTAAGTGAAAATTTACTAAGAATCATATCACTCTACTTTCCACTGTTGTATTAATTGGGCTGTGTGAGAAATTGTGTTAAACCAAAACATAATAACGATACTTTATTCTGTCTGTGTAATTAAAACACATTTTCTTTTTAAAACAAGTAATATTTATAAAATAAAGCAGCAATTTTTTCCTTATTTTTAGAATTAAATCCTATAAGATTTTCTTTTAAAATGCTTACAACACTTTTTAAATATAATTGCATTCAAAAACCAGCTATGTAAGACTGCTTCAAGCTTTTAGAATTTATTACTGTTTCTGGAATTTATATATTTAATATAAATAAAATATTTTGTACTTTACTAATGATATTTTTACTACATACATTATTAATTATAACCATTTTCAGATTCAAATTATTCATTTTTGCATCTAAGTAACCTAAAAGTTTTTAAACTACATTTAAGTACTTTGATGTATTTATAGGATATATTAAAAAGCATGTATTTCATTTCGCACATTTTTCATTCTTGATATACTCTTTTCCTTTTACTCAGCATATCTTTTTTATTTTTCCTTAACAAGTATTATATATTTAATCTAAATAAACTTTATAAGTATAAGAAAAATGTTTTGATAGGGATAATGATGAAAATAATACAGCCTTCTGTAATTTAACATCATTTTTTAAAAATTATCAAACTTTATTTTTGTTTAATAAAATCAATGCTAAAAATTTATTTAGTATAAAATTTGAAACTTATAATTTATTTTCATTCATCAACATAAAATAAGTAATATATTTAACTTTTCTATAAGATTTTGGTAATGTCTTGTAAAATTATCATCCATTCTAAGGTTGTTTTAGAAATTAAAAAAAAAATACCTGAGATTCTTATCTTATTATTAAATGAATACAATTCAGAATAATGTCAATTTGTATCAGTGCAAATATTTCTTTTCTTTGTGTTTCTATGAACACTGTTTATCTGTACTTCCTTCCCTCTGACTGTATATCTTAAAATATAGAAAAACCAATTGCCATTGGTGCTTACATTTCGATGTTGGAGACAAAGATAAGAAATAGCATCCATTGATATTATTAGATTGAAAGAATCTTTCTTTAAGATGTTGTTTTTTACTTCTCAATTTAATTTAATTTATATTTTTTTTATTAGATTAAAATAGGTTTTTGATAAAATAAGATGACAATGGATATAGCTTTAGGGGATTTTCCAAAGTTTTGATATTAAACCATATCCTAAATCAGAAAAGTTCATATATTGTTTATATGTTTGGCATGTGTGTTTGGTAAATGCAACAAAATATTCACATAAATAGGAATGTTACAGACAACATCATTTAACCATCATTATATTCAGTTCTGCAAGTACATATATCCTGAGCAGTATTTTATACAGTAAATCTTTCTTTTAATACTGTTTTCTGAATTATTGTTTACGAAACACCAGTATCTTAAACATTTAAACATCATCTTTTCCATTTTGGCATGAAGTAAACAGTTAAAAATGGCTTTTTTCCAGCTTTCTGTCTTGATCATGTCTTCTGATAATATAAATCGTTTTCCTTTAGGTCAATCCTAACTATCATCCTTCCACGCTTTAATTAGTAAATGTCCAATGTGCAAGTTTGAAATCTTTTATCTGACTTTCAAATCTCATGATTCAGCTATGTTTTTACTAACAAAAGATTGTTGGGTCAATGAAAGAGTTTCTATGAGACTGATCTATTTGCTAGAAATAGCACTCAAATCTCCCTACCTTTCTACAAGATAGAAAACACTTTGGATAAGTAACTCTAGATATACAAACACAGAACAGATGGCAGTGATCATTCTTCTATTCTTCATCATAAATGTTCACATCTATGGTGGTCTATGCTTTCAATTTCAACCATGTTCACTCCAAATTATTATTAAAAAATTAAACATTTGTAAGTTCTTGAATTTTAGTATTTGCTTCCAAATCAAAGATTCTTGTGTAATATAACCAAACTTTCTGTTTTTTCTTTTAGATCAAATTAGCACGTATTTAGTTAATTATTTTGGATTTAAGCTGCATAATTAGTATTGATATTTAATGCTGATTGACATAAATATGCTTAATATTTTAATGAATCAAGATTTTAACCGATGTGGGTAACAGTTTATAGTTACTTTACCTCCTGAATATAGCAGCAAATCACTCTGGGAACTACCTAGCAGCATTAACCCTTTTGATGCCAACCTGCCTGAAACTGCCCTGTGCTTCTTTGATACAAACTTCCTGTTTTAAAGTGATCTAAATTTAGACATTTTGTCAAAATTCCATGTTGATTCATGTTCCAGTCAACAGTTATATAAGTAAATTCCATTATTTTTAAATAATTGAAGAGAAGAGAACATATTTCAACAGAAATACGGTTACAAAATATTTAAAATATGGATGACTGTTTAAATCCTACGAATTTAGGACAAGGCACTTGTAACTAAAACAGTAATATACTAAACTTCGAAGCCACCAGAAGAGAAAAGGAAAAAATGAAATGACAGAAGAAAAAGGCTCAATAAAATCAACCTCATCCTCCACCGCCAATACCATGCAGTCGATGCCATCAACTCTTCTATGCAAGAATTAGTCTACAGAGTCAGTAAAGAAATCACCATAAAGGAAGCATTCAGCAAAAACGAAAAATAAATTCTTGGATAGGAGATAAAGTTGAAGTCATATCACTTTATATCATATTAATATTACCCAGCAACACTGACTAAAATTTGGGAGTGGAGAACATCAGTGGCATCAGATGGTTAACACTAACTTTGCAGTAACTAATACTTGATTTATAAAACAATTTTTTTCCATTTTCAGATTTATTCTATTTTCTGCAGTGATTATAAAGCATCCAGACAGTTGCTATCTTTTGCTTAATAATCGTAATTTCTTCTAATCACGATTTCTAAATTTTTAGTCAGTTCCAAATTTTACTTAGTACCTTCTGTGGTCATGTACACTTACATTATCAGAATAATATTGAACAACATATCTAATTAAGGTCTTTAACCCATTAGTATTCAAATTACTGTCAAATGTTGTGTTTATTTATTCATATTGTTTTAACTTAATCATGCATTATCTCATAACTTCAAGATTTTGATGATGTGATTACTCTTTTACTCTTTTACTTGTTTCAGTCATTTGACTGCGGCCATGCTGGAGCACCGCCTTTAGTCGAGCAAATCGACCCCAGGACTTATTCTTTGGATGCCTAGTACTTATTCTATCGGTCTCTTTTGCCGAACTGCTAAGTTACGGGGACCTAAACACACCACCATCGGTTGTCAAGCGATGTTGGGGGGACAAACACAGACACAAAAACATATGTACACATATACATATATATATATACATATATACGACAGGCTTCTTTCAGTTTCTGTCTACCAAATCCACTCACAAGGCTTTGGTCAGCCCGAGGCTATAGTAGAAGACACTTACCCAAGGTGCCATGCAGTGGGAATGAACCCAGAACCATGTGGTTCGTAAGCAAGCTACTTACCACACAGCCACTCCTGCACCTTACTTTTAAAATAGCTTTGCAAAGCAGGTGTGAGATCTGAATGGTTTGAGAATAGAAAAGGTAGAATATGTGAGCTGGATATGGCCAGTTTGAATGCTAAATGATTAAATACCATTTAAGACATACTGAAATTTCCAAAATTCTTGAAATTTTCTAAGACTAAGTTTACAATTTTTGAGATATAGCATTAGAAGAAAAATGATGTCTGCATTTTGAGAGATTTGCAGATACTGAATTTAAATTCAATTAACAATCATTCATTTCACATTTTATTTGTAGGTATTCTATGCTTATAATTAGTTTATGTTTTTGGTGTAGGTTTTCTTGTATGTGATTTTTATTATGGAGATAGTGGATAAGTATTTGAGAATAATCTGGAGGGTACATTGAATAATTGTAAGGTAATAAGTGTGAAGAAGCTGAGTAATATAACTGATCTATATGACAATGTATTTGAGTGGTCAATCATCTCAGAGGTTGTGTTGTGGATTTGATATATTCATAGTGCCTCAAGGGATGGATTCTTTATAGATAATTAATCATTAGGAAAATATATTCAGAGTTAGTAATTGAAAGCATTTCTTCCAAATGCAAACTATTTACAGCCAAATTTTAGTCAGAATTATTGAAGTGGAAATCAGAATCTAAGACAGCTGTCACTAAATGTGAACAGATAGGTATATGTATTATTGAAATAAATAATAATAAAACAAAGTTGTAGTGAAGATAGTAATATAAATATTGACTTGCATTCCATACAGAGTAAGAAACTAAATTTACTGTGTGATAGTAACAATTGGATGGGTTCAATATTTATGTGTGTGCATATATATATATATATATATATATATATATATATATATATATATATATATATATATATATATATATATAAGACACCATTTTGAGCGTGGCCGTTGCCAGTACCGCCTGACTGGCCTTTGTGCGGGTGACACGTAAAAGCACCCACTACACTCTCTGAGTAGTTGGCGTTAGGAAGGGCATCCAGCTGTAGAAACTCTGCCAAATTAGATTGGAGCCTGGTGTTGCCATCCGGTTTCACCAGTCCTCAGTCAAATCGTCCAACCTATGCTAGCATGGAAAGCGGACGTTAAACGATGATGATGATGATGATGATGATGATATATATATATATATATCATCAGTAAATCATAAATCCCAAAAAAGAAGCACATCCATAAAGCGCTTAGCTTTACAGTGGTTCTTCAGACCCTAAACCCACTTAGCCAAAGCTTTATGGATGTGAAACCCTGTGAAACCTCATAAACCAGCCATATTTATCTTTATCCATTTATCTTTATCTATCTCTCTATCTATATATACATACACACACACACTCACACATATTTATATGCGTGTATACAAATAGCAGCCAAATATTCCTTAATTCACACCCTTCCATCTTAAAAATGTACACATTTCTACATATGCTGTCAGCATAAAACAGAATATTACAGTTGGATTGCCTTTGATCATCAGTGTAGTCAATAAGGGCAAGTTTGAGGCTAAACAACATGATCAGTATTGAATTACTCTAAACTACTATCAGATTCCCTCCACAACCATTGTTGTAGATGAAGAAACAATAGTATTTGAAATTATAAAAATTAAAGATACATCATCGAGATTAATTTCTGATTTCCTTCCTTATGTTTTAAATGTTCTATTCCTGAATAAGTTACATGGCTTAATATGTAAAAATTATATAAATTGATGATATAGGAATTGGAAAGCAATTTATATATCACAATGATATAAGAGTTGGAAAGGAAATTTGTTTCTTGATTTTTAACAAATTAAATTTCTTAATAGTTATTTCAAAATGTAAATTAAATCAGAGACGTACTTTTCTGCTACCTATGTAAAACGAAAGTATAATGCTGGTTATTTGCTTTGGCAAAAACAAAATTTTCAATTTATAAATATAAATTAAATATAGTATAAACTATATGATGTCAATAAATAAGTTAGATCCTTTGTCAGAATTAGTCAGATACCATTTTACATAAGCCATATATATCTTCTTTTTGCTTCAACAGATTTTTTATTCATTTCAGATAAAAAGTAAAAAGAAAATGAAAAAATACTAATAATAGTTAAAAAAATGTAAAAAGTGAATATTTCAAAAATGTTTCTAAAAAGAATTTGATTTTACTTCCAAATATATTTCCAACAAATTGTTCAGTTTTAATTTTATTTTTTTAAATTCATTAATTCTATTCAGGTTATTGTATTTTTCAAAATAAAAAAGAAACTATTTTTTATTTTTTATCTTTTAAAGATGATTCTTTAGATAAATAAACAGAATACACAAATGTTTAACAACAACTGCTGGCTCTTAGGATGCCTTCGCTGGAGTATATGTCATTGCAGGTATTCGGACCAGGACTTGAGTATGAGGAAAAATCCTTTCTTCCCTCTTCCTATCAGTCTTGAAGGTTCTGAAGAGGTCAGAGGTACTGTTCTTCCTCCTCTGACAAAGTCGTGTTAAAAAAATGAATATATAAATTTGTTCTAATTTTAATCATGGATTCTGGTTCAAAGCCAAACAGTATTATATATAAGTTATAAGTATGTTGGCTATCACTTCTTTCATTGGAAAAGACAACTAAATTCATTTATGTTACAAAAAAAGGACACATAGGTTCACAACAACTTTGTAACTTACTATGCAGAATTACAATTCTATCAAACTTGGTCTTGAAAGGATTCAAAGCTTATGCTTTTTGAGCACTGGTTAGGCGAAATTGTTTCAAAATCCTAAAAGTTTGATGTCTCAGCTTTCTACTGATCATAAATGGATAACAAATTGTCTCACCCTCAACTATAATGAGCTGTCTTTAAATATACTTGATATATATTAACTTTTATAAATACAACCGATCACTGTTTGTCAGTGTGAGGTGGATTCCCTATTCATAATACAAATATACAAGACTGGATATCAGATTTATGTCTAGCCAATTCTAGTGTAAAAGATCTGTACTGTGGTGTTTAGATTATTTCATCATACTTATTAAATTTTAATGATCTGGAAAATTTTCCAGCTCAAGGTAGAGTTGAATCAATATCATGAATCATTACAATTTCACAATTTTTTTCTTATCTGAAAGGAAATCCACTCAATAATATTCCCAAATTTTGATTAACTTTATTTAACTGGAATTTCAAATGGTAAGAGAATTTCAAGTAAAGAATTATATTCACCTATAAATTTCTCACTATACACAAAGCTAAAATTACAATTCTAAAAGTTGCTACAAATGCACATAAGATCTCTCTTAGCAAATGCACAGTTTTATCATACCAATGACTGACTATGTTTTAGGACCAAAAATTATTTCAACTTCTCACAAACGAGACTTACAATGGAGTACTGCTTTTATATTTGGAATGATGCAGATATTACACGTACAGAGACTCTAGACAGTATCTAAATAAAGGTGAGCATACAGCCACTTGCCTACACATTTCAGCCTCTGACGTACAGATATGCTGTCTTTTCTACTGCACTTTCTCTTCCTTTTTAGCTGCTACTTCAGTGATCTCTGATTTTTGAAGCTGGCTGATCTCACCACTTTGCAAACAATGTGATTTACTTGTCTCTTCTCTCATTACCCCCATTGAAAGCACTATTTTACACTAACTACTACGTTCAGTTCTGCCTTGGCTCTCTGAAATTCCCCCCACCCCCACCCCAGCGCATACATGGGTCTCAATCTACATCCAGGGACTTTGCAACTATTCAAGAATTATAACTATATCTTCAGTTTTTGAGGGATTGCCAAAACAAAGGGTGTAACCCCTTTAAACCAAATCAATAAAATGATAAAGTACACCAGTTATTTTCTAACTTTTTCTGATACCGTACATGCACCAAGCTTATTTAAAGGACTTTCAAAATCAAACTAATTTGTGAATCCGAATAAATAGTATCCAAAATAGCTGTAAGGTTCATCTTATATAACAGTAATAAAGTCATGCTGACAATCTCTTCAGAATTTATTATTGAGTATTAGCTTTGCTAACACTCACTAATGTCTTAAGCTAATTATATTTTCTAGTTAACATCCATTCCATCTCTTATAAAGACATCCTCTGTTTTCATAATGTTGATGCACAGACAAATATGAAAAAGAAATCAATGATGAATCACAAAACTTTGTTATTTGATCTTCATCACAAACAAGTTCCTTTTAACGAGGTTAATACAGTTTACTTCCAAAACCAAATAAATATTTTCAATTCTAAAATATACTTATTTCTAGGAATCTTTGTTTATATGTGTTAAACTGCTAAATAAAAAGTTGTAAATATTTTATCATAATCTTTCTTATTTGTTGGTATAAGAAATAAAATCCAGACTCTTATCAAGTATTATACAAATACTTGAATTTAAAGAAACATTGAGCCCTACTAGGAAAGTAAAACTGAATGCAGAAATGTAATAACAGAATTAAAATCTCTTAATCTTAAGTTTTATATTTGAAAAACGCCTATAAAAAACAAAAAATCCATTCCTTTCTACAGCACATAAATAAGCTAGTCTTTCTAACAACAAAAGAATATGCATTAACACATAAAATGTTTTTAGAATAATAGAGAACTTAAAAATGTAATGTTTAGAATATTTCTGAAAGGAAAGAAAATAAAAGCAGTAGACATTTTCAAAGTATGATGGCGACCCAGAAAACAATATAAATGTCTAGTTAGAGGAAACAGACATTAAATAATACTATTTTATAAAATATAAAATTTCATGGAACTAATAAAAGCAAATGTATATAGTTTTACAGCAAGGATAAAAAAAATACAACTTTTTCATGATGGAGATGATTTATATAGTTTTCATAGAAATTCTATTAATTGCAACTGTTTATTACTTCAATGGAACTTCTTTTTATTACAATTAGCCACATAAACTCATTCCTATTTTGGTTAGTTTTTCACTGATAATTGTTCACAATTTAATAAACATTGAAATAGATTTGATTACATTAATGTAGACTGCTCATCACATTGATAATTTTGCTTAATGGTTAGACATTGTCTTAAATAAAGAAAAAAAGTCAAAAACTATGCAAAGAAATAAAATATAAGTCAATATAACTTTTGAAGAAATTATAAATGAATATGGCATTCCTTCAAAGTTTCAATGTTTATTTTGAATTAAATACAATGTAAGCTTTGGAAACAATAACTTAAACTCTGCCAAGCTATGCTGCTGAAAGTATAGACTACCATCCTTAATGTCATAACAATTTCCTTGTTATAAAAGAACTATTTGTATTTAAAAACTTGCACTTTATAAATGCTAAACAAATAGATAATTTAAAACAAAGAAACAAAAAAGAAACGTTATTGCCTGTCAATCTGGACTCTGATTTCAAATTTTACCACAGCAATCAAATCATATAACAGCAATAAAATTTTAAGTTCTTAAACAAGGAGAATCTGTAAGAAAAAGTTCTATCACAAAACAGATACCAGTTTCATTTTAAAATGTAACATTTGGCAGCTCAAAAACAATTTGCATAATTTGCAATTTGCATAGTTTCCCTATTAGAATTCGTATTCATTCTAACAGGAAAATAACATCATTGTAACATTTTTTATTGCCAGCTAATAGTCGTGTTTCATGTATTAGCAACAACAAGAATAAGACCTAAGTTTTTGTTTGATTGTTATTACCAGAGCAATGTTTTCATCCTTAACAAAAAGAAAAAAAATGTAATGCTGTAAAGGGTGAATTGTAAAGTGAAAAGGTAAATATAGCTATTTTGAATAAATAACTACCAAACAGTAATTTCATTAAAAACATCAGATAGATAATGACCTCTCCTCTACTTTCTATCACACATACAGATAGATATAGAAACAAAACGAAAAAATACTCATCATATATTGTAAAAAGCTATATTAGCAGAAGTAAGTATCATCACAGCTGAAAATTCAGATGTGTTTCTTGTGGCTTTGAAACTTTCAGGAAATGTGTATCAGAAGAAAGGAAGAAAGGAAGAGGGAAAACAAAAAGGGAGAGTAAGAGAAAAAAGGAAGGGAGGGAGAGAGGAAGAAAAAGAGACAAATAAAAGGTGACTAATACTGTTCAATAAAATAAAGCAGCAAGCTAGCAGAATTGCTACCATGCTGGACAAAATGCTTAGCAGTATTTCTTCCGATTTTATGTTCGGAGTTCAAATGCTGCCAGAGTCAACTTTGTATTTCATCCTTTTGGGGTCAATAAAATACGTATCAGTTGAGTACTGAGGTCAATGTAATCAACTTAGGCCCTCCTGCCAAAGTTGCTGGCCTTGTGCCAATATTTGAAACCAAACTTTTACAATAAAATATATCTATTTTAATCCATTCAATGTCATAAAACAACTGGAACTTTAAAATATTTGTTTCTTATATTAAGTGAAAGCCATGCTGCTTTATAAATATTTGTCTACATGAGTACATAGGTTGAATCAGAACAGTCATGGAGAATTCCTTTTAGACACAAATAAACCCGCAAAGGAGTGCATGAATACCCGAGGCTATACTAATGACAAAATTATAAATTAATACTTTGTAAATTGCTTCGTTTCATTATCTTATATCTCCTACTTTGTTTCATTTTAAAAGCATTCTAATTTATATTATTCCAGCAACTTTGAAAATGAACAAGAAATAACAGGTGGAAGCTACCATAATTAGCACAGCTATGCTAGAAAATTTTGTACAGAATATGAGATGGTAAATGTAAAAGATAACTTCAAAAATCACAGTAATCAACCAACCATATTTTAGATTCATTATATCGGAAACTTTTTCTTTTCATGTTCTGAAACATTATAAAGTACATGATGGCTAACATTTATTATACTAATTGAAACAGAGCTTCCAAATAATAATAGTCATTAGGAGTATTCGATCCTTTATGTCTAACTATAAGATATATGCTTTTGATTTATAACCAATAGTATCAATTTAAGAATTGCATTAGACAAACAAATTTCAAAGCCATTTCTTATTGCTATTTCCAAAATCATTCTTATATATCATAAGAAAAATTATAAACATGAGCGGACGAAACTAAAGTAACATGCAGAAATGTTATTATGTGATTGCAGTTTTCAAAACATGCAAAGTTTCTCAAGAAAGTGAGTTATGATACATCTTATGTACATAGCTGTATTGATTTTTCACATTGGGCCAAGGTTATAAATGTTTCAGAAATCGAGTAGTATATGAAATGCTTAGTACTTATTTTATTAACAAGATTTGAACATAAAATATAGAGGAAGGAAACTAATTAACGTAGTTCAATGTGTCTGGCACTATGCTTTGATCATGCATAATTTCTGTGCCTTGTTTTGAAGCCTTTAGCTATATTCTTTATAAAAATTAGCATTTTTTTCCTTCGGCACAAGGTAATATCAATCAAATTTCTAAATATTACTGTCTACTGCAAATATGTGATATCAACATGTAATTTGCATTTCAGTCAATAATTACCAAAATATCAGTCAATATTTTACTAATTATGCATTAGCCATATATCCATTAGTAGTTTCATCTATATAATAGTCAATATTTTCTAGTAAAAACAAGAAAATGAAAGGAATATAATTTTAATTAATGAACATTGAGCATTAATCCTTGTCTAGTGAAACAGTTAGTTAGATTCAGAAACTGTATTATCCTTTATCCATAAGTCACTTCTTCTGCCACGAACATGATTAAATTTCTATGTCAATACCTTAAATGCAAGAAATAGTGGCCAAATATTCCTCAAATTAAATTCTTCTATGCTAAGACATATCCTTTGGTTTAAAAAGTCCACCAGAAATTATGTAACCAGACCATTACAATATTTTAGGGAAGATTTCCCTTTTATAGTATTTGTATATTCCTCCAGATTAAAACCAATATTAAGAAAAACTAAGTTTACAAAGATGATGTCACAATAAACAAATCTAGGCTATTTTTCTCTTGTTTATGACAGTAAAAATCCTTACTGAGCAGAGGAAGCTTCATGTATGCGATGATCTATCTTTTCTCAGTGACCACGCAGCATACATAGCACATGTTAACATGGCAATTTGCAATAGAACAGATATACTGACATAGAAATTCCAGATAGAATCCCATTAAAACTACTGCTCTGTATAAAGTTGCATGGGCGAATACAGTATTACAGACACATTCAATGCAAGCGAGTATGGAAAAAAATAATGTTTAAAACTACTGCAGATGCTGATTAATTTATATATCTTTTTCTTTATCAAAATTATCATGAAAACAACTCTCTCTCTCAGCAAAAACACTTAAATAGCAAGCAATTTAACAAATTATCAATATAAGAAAATTTAGGTTAATTTATTATAAGGCTACAGAAAATTGCATCATAGTCTTCTTGTAGACAAATAACCTCATCATATTATGACTTCCTAAGAATTATTGATAACATTCTATTTTCCTCAACCTACTCATTGGATTATTTGGCAAAGCATACTTTTAAAAAGAGCTGCCTTAAAACGGTTTACTTGTTTTTTATTCTCAGAAGTAATTAATTGCAAGTTCAACAATACACAAACATTGATAGTATTTTCAGCCAATGGATAATTATCAGAAGACTATTTATAAACTCTTCAGTAATTAAAATTAGATACATGAGAGCTCTCAGAAATAAATATGCAGTTTAATCAGTTATATTCCCAATCCCATGAAGCCTCAGTTGCCCTTCATCTAACATATTAACAGTAACAAATATAATGCTGTGACTTGACTTCAAACGAATTTTGGGACATGAAAACTTGTTAATGAATTTTTAAACAATAATATATCAATTAGAGAAAGCCAGTACAAAGACAGAAAGCAATGCAGTTGTTTCTCAAGGCATTTAATCTCAGTGATTTTGAATCTGCTAAGAGCAAGAATAATTGTTTAATTATTTCTTTATGCATTAAAATCAATTCTAAAAATTGAAAAAAATATATAATAGAATAAATTATAAAAGATTATTATAGTTTTACAAGAGTATTTTGCTGAAGAAAGTGAAGGAATTCTAAGCGTAACATGAAATGTTTTCTCATTACCATATACCTGCATCTAAAATCTGCTTCAGAATCTGAAACCCCATAATACTAACAGATCCGACATGTCTGCTCAAATTCTAAAGGAACTAGCAACCAGGCTATCCTTGTTCTGACATTAATCTTGCTGGAATTATCATACTGCTCATGCATTCTTAAGGACTGAAAGCAGGTATTGATTTTGTCCAGTGTTTAAACATGGAAAATTATATAAAGCCGAATAGAGAACTCAGATCAATATCCATCATGTGTATTATCTAAAAAATAATGCAACTCAGAATCCATTGCTGCAGCATTAAGTATTCATCTTCCCATTCCTTTAATAACAGATAGCCACTACAACATCAAACATGAAAACTGCATTGAGTGCAAATTATCATCACTTTTTGTCCATTTTCCATTTCTATGGGCCATCATGGTCTGAATCACTTATTTGGAGTTACTGCTCTCTTAGATAAATTAGAGGACCACCTTTTATGCTTGGCATGACTTCTGTGGCTGGGTGGTCTTCCTAACACCTACTTTTTTTATGGAATGTGCTGGATACGGTTTAGCATGACACTAGAACTAGAGAAGTTATCATGCCCTCAACAAGACATGTATAAAAGGGCCTCATAATTCAATATTGTTTCCACTTCACATAGTTTAATGGGTACATTCTTAACATTGTACCACATTAATGATTTTAGTTGTTACACCATAACAAAAAGAAAATGTCAATACTACTTTGTGTTGACCATCTGAATGAATACAAGAGAGGGCGATTGCAGCCTATGTAGGAAGGTGAGAGGAAGAAAGAAATAAGAACATGTTGGGATAAACAGAGTGACTGGGTGACAGTTTGGAGGAAGAAGTGCCTGAAGCATTGCACTTAATGAGAAGCATTTTATTGCCAACTGAGGTAATAACTCTCTGAGCTTTTTCCAGCCATTTTTTATTCAGGTTGTTAAACTCTACTTTAAAAACACTCACCTGGAATGTTAATTCAGTCTTCTAGGTAACAAAAATTCTCAACAATTTCTAGAGATTGGGCATTTGAGAGAATATATTTCATATGTATTCTTAGTGATCCTGTGTATCAGCTGCAGATGAAGTTTATCTTATGCATTAGCATTCCTGTGATTCTGCCATTTCTCTTGTTCATTCATTGTTTAACAGTATCCTTGATATCATATCATTCAGAAATATATCGGGATGCTAATCTAGATGTTGACAATATTTTCCAAGACACCTCTAAAGTACAGAATCATATCAGCCAATGATATTACTGTCTGGAGTTACAATACTGCAGAACATGAGTGGAAAACTTCATAAATGGATCTCTTTCAATCCCTCAGAGAGGGATCATAAATAACTTGCCAGACGGAAGTATTTCTATCAACAATTTTCCAGTATTAAAGTAGGATGGTACAAACAGTTAAAATGTGCTCAAGACTGTGACAAATGTAAATTCGTAAAGTAGACAAAAGAATCTAACTACTAAAGATGGCATTATCCATATGTAGCTTGAAGAATATACTCGAGAACTAAAGTATGTTTATATAACTTTCCTGTCATAAGCAGGAAGCTCCTCAAAAAAATCAGGTGTCACAAGATGTGGCACCCACCAAGCAGAAACATTCCTCAGGCCAAGTTCATTGTACAGAATATTTTCAACTCTTTCACAGCATATGCTAATAGCATGTGGCTATTTGAGTTATAGTGAGTTGCTTGTCACCCATGACCATGTAGCGAACACAATCAATGTTTTTTTGCAATGATGGCAGTTACAGGATGTTCAGACTTTGGGTCATCTTCAAGACTCTCCCTTCCCCTCCTAAATTTAGCTGCACTGTTGATGAAGCTGGAATCATCCTTTACTGTAGCAACTGTGTCGGCATGAATGTTCTTTGGGGCTATACTATTTTTCTGAGGGTATTTCATAGCACTAAAATACCAAATTTTGCCCATTTTAAAAAGAAGTTGCCACAAGTTGCTTTTGAAGTCTTCTTTGAACAGATGTCAGTTAACATGGAATGAATTAATGCACTCACAAGAAAAGTAGGAAATTAATGCATGCAAGATTTCATAGTTCAAAGTATTGCTCTTTCATTGTCAGCCTATGAACTTTTTCACCCACCCTTGTATTGTAAATAGCATTTTGTTTTCTTAATCGAAATATATAAGGTTTTGATAATGGGACACAGATGCCCATCATACAGTTACCACAGTAGAGGCATACATACAGAGCTGAGTAACAGAAAAATCAAGGCAAAGAAGTGTACCCAAATAATTGTGGGAAAAGCAGCTTCTGTATCTTTCTGGCAAGACATAGAACTGAGTTCACCTACATATATTCCACAATAGATGTAATTACAGGGCTTGTAAGTTTGATAAGTCTAACTTCCTGAATAGAAAAAAATAGTCCAAAATAATGACAATATAAAAACTGAAACAATGTATCTAAATAATACAGAAATCGAACATGAAAAAGTTTTTTATGTTGCCATCAGTTTGAGATAGCAAGTGTATAATGATGACAATATCTTTTCTAGTCTATGCATTTATGAATACTCTAAACAGATCAGGAAAATATAAGTGTTGAAATAGAAACAATAAATTGAAAATATTTACTTATGTATGCTCCAGAAATATAAGCTATGTTATTAAATTTCATATGTAAAATGTAAAGTAATATTGACAAAGATCGATTAGGAAAATTATTCTTAGATCAGAGGCAGGTGACCTGTATACAGTTACTGTACCCTAAACAGCACTCAAGAATTCACAAAAACATCTTAGGTGCATTATTATTTGTCAGGTGTCAATTCTATGCTAGATTAATTTGACAAGTTGTTACTGTTTTGCCTTGTTTCTTCTTTTACAAGATATTGCATTTTCTTTCAACAACTGAAATTTATGATTATTTATTATTTTTTTTTTTCAAAGCATTTCATTTTGTTCAGTTTACTTGAGTATTCGTTGATTTTTGTTTCTTGCTTCACCTTAGCACTCTGACAAATGCAAAGCTAAAACAGTTTATGATTACAACAATGAATAATGCATCATTTTCTTTCTTATTTTACTTTCTTTTTGTTTTGCATTTATTAAAAAGTGTTTAAATCACAGAAGCCTTTCTTTATTTGATCTTTTCTTCTACTCAGAAAGCTGTTGCTAATTTTTGAAGGAAATTTTGATGGGAAAAAATGTTTGCTTTTAGTTCAAATTGAATCTTGGACACATGTTTAAGTTCTTGGATCTAAGCCAACTATCCACAATTTAGTTACTAACAAGAAAGATTTGTATCACTTTAGTCTGCATTCTGTAGAGATGGTTTGTATTCTATAGGAAATATAACTAACATTTGAGAATAAACAGGTAATAGGCTGACAACGTGAAGAACATGACTGTTGCACCAAAGACTTGTACTCATAAATTAAGTGCAACCGTAAGAAGAAAAAGAGAGCAGTATTTGTATAAAATATTCTCAACTAACTAGCATTCTACTTATTTTTATCTTTGAAATAGCTGATGTTTCACATTAATATTTAATAACCAAAAAACGTCCATGATCAAAGGAGGGGCTCAAATGAGAAAATCTACAGATAAAACATTTTACTAAGTTCTAAGTACCTTAATCCATATTAAAAAATATCATTGCTAAAACAATCTATTCTGCATCCCATTTTGCAGCATACAGCTGCAAGAATTTTCATCATATGGAAATTACAAATTCCATAGAAACTTAACCTTTAGCATAATATTCAAGCTAAGCTTTTGAGTTACAGGTACAGTTCATCTATCAGAAAGTTTTTGTTTACCCATTTTCATTCACAAGACGCAGGTAGATGCAGAGCTATAGTTAGTATAGTTTGGATGGATTAATACAGTCTTAAGTCAATACTTATTCAGCCAGCCATAAAAATCCTGCCTTGAATAAGCTTCCATCCAAATCCATGCTAGCATGAAGAAACAGGCATTAAACTAATGAACAAATATATGCATATCAGTACATATACATAAATACAGTCATAAATATAAAGTCATCAATTTCTTTGGTTACTTGGTGCTTCAGTAATGATTTCTTTCATCAGCACAAAATCGCACTGTTTCAGGAGAATGGTCAATAGGAGTTATCCAGTTACTATTGCAAAAAAATATTTTCTCACTCCCAGTATAACAAAGCTGGTGTTAAAATTTGTATTTTGGGTGTTATTGCTGAAGATATGTTATAGAACATCAACAATTAATACTCTGTTATATTTAAGACTGAGTTCTCTTTTTATAAAATAAATGAAAAAAAAAAAAAAAAAATTCAGTCCCCATAAAAGTAATATTTAAAACAACTTTTTCACATACCATTCTTTCCATAAACTAAAATATCACCTATTGCTGTCAACTTCTACTTCCTAGCAACACTGAAATTTCATGACAAAACTTTTAGTTGCCTGAGCTGCTAGAAATAGCAGCCAAACCACTCTACTGTGTTAAAAAAAATGGAAGTATAGATTGGACGGACGATATAGCCTGTGATGCATTATGTCATTTAAAACAATAGTATAGTCATAGACAGAATGTCTCTGATAATAAGTCTGCTCAGTCAGTGATGATCTGATCAACAACATCAAATACTCATTTGCTATGTAGACTATTTGTTTGAAAAAGTATTAAAATCATGATAACTATTAAATAGAGTGTAGAAAAATGTTCAGATTAAGATTTTCTAGCAATTTTGATACCATTCATAAAAGAAAAACTTTTGTAAAACATTAAGTAACATTTTTATTGAGGTTTATGGTTTGATTACTGAAGAAAAGTCTGAACAACACATCTTCCAATGCTCCTTTACCTTATTCTGGAAGAATAACCAAGTAACCTAGTTTGGTTGATTGTCTCTAATCATCCAGCCTTGATTATTTTAAAACTGTATTGCAGAGGATATCATATCTTTCTAATTGATATTTGCACAAATTTACCAGACATCTTGCAGTAATAATAATATCCATTCTTCTTACCGCTTCAAGTTTTTGCAATTTAAATGACATCTTTGCTGAATGATTAAAAAAAAAAAGAGTAAAAAACAAAAATAGTTTGGCTTTCATATAAAATACAGACCTCATATCTTCTTATATATGCATTTGTTTTCCTTTAAAATTACTTTTGTTGGAATTAGAATGCTTTATAGTGGGACAAGTCAAATGAAAATGAAAGTTTGAAAGCGCAACATATTTTTTGACTGAAACATTTTTCTGTCAAAACAATTGACTATGAAATGAGCAATCCTACTTATTATTCTCTATATATTCTGTCTGTGTGTGGGGCTCATATACTAGTTAATATTTTGGTGCTTTCTAAATTAATGTCACTAATTTTTTGTTTTCTAACAGGATTTTTAAGCATAAGCATATGAAGTAAAGCTCTTTCATAAAAATTCTACATGCTGTACCATACTACATTAATTATAGCCATTTCAATGTAGGTTTATATTTTATAGATGCATTTGCTTCTTTTTCAGTCAGCACATTTTAAATTATACACAATATATGAACTCATAAAAGCTTAACTTTATTAACCCTTTCACTACCAACCCAGCTGAAACCAGCTCTGCCTCTGAGTACTTATGTCTTGTTTCCATAAGTTTTGAATTAAAATCTTCCACCAAATCTTAGTCACAATTTATGTTCCTAACACTAGCTGAGTAATAACTAAATTATTTTACTAAATTTTTTGTTATATTTAAAGTAATTGAAAGAAACACAGAGCATCTCAAAATTAATACAGTAACGAAAGGGTTAAAGAAAACTGGTTATTGTTTGCATTTGAATTGTAATCAACTAATGGCAAGAGATCAATGTCATTTGGCTGTCTTTATTATTAGCATTATCCTTTTGATTAGATAAATATATGTTGTGTGAATAAAGATCTCAGTATTAATAAAATGAATTAATGCAACAAGCTGGCAGAATCATTAACAGGCCAGGTAAAATGCTTAGTGGCATTTTGCCCATGTTTATGCTTCAGTTCAAATTCCGTTGAGGACATCTTTACTTTACATCCTTTCAGGGTCGATGAAATGAGTACCAGTCAAGTACTGAGTGTTGATGTGATCAACTTACTCTTGCCTCCAAAATTGCTGGCTTTGTGTCAAAATTTGAAACCAATATTAATAAAATGAGTTATTTAAATCGTTATGTAATATTTGGGGAGGTGCCCTGCATGACCACAAGGCAATCACTGAAATGAGTAAAGAAATAAAAGAAAGAATCAAGGAAGTAAGAAAATATTCCTCTAACGAATTAAAACATCACAGCATCATAGAAGTTAAATCATTAGGAGGCTCTGAACATATAATCCATGGGTCACAAATCAATTTTTTGTCATGTGCAACTGTAAAATAACCTATTATACTTATCTCAATTTGTTTTACAGGAAATATATTAATACTAATTTCAACAAATAGCTGTCATGAAAACAGATATAAATTTATATTAAAATTGTTCCAAACACTAAGTATCTAATTAGGTGATAACAATTGTGGTGATGATGATGATCATAATGACCATGATGGTGTATGTGTGTGTGTGTGTACATACACATGCATGCTTGTATAAGTATGAATGGGTAAGATACTGAGATACCAGCCTATATCTTTGAGTTCATATCTTGTATGCTATTAAACAAAATGCTATTCTCTGTGTAGTTTAAATTTATTCTACTTATTCTGTGACAGATTTCTTTCCTCTCTCTTAGTGCTAGCAACACCTAGGTGATGTTAGTAGACTTTATATTTTAATTCAAATTATTATATATTAAATGGAATATATAAGTAAGAGAATTTCAAGAATGATCTTTGATAAACAATTGTGAAAAGTTAATATCAGTTTAAATGTAGTGTAACTGAACCTATTGTGATAACTACATAGAAATATTTTTCTATCACTGTAATGTTTATTAGATACGATATACCAGCAACTGGTTTTATAGAGAAGTTTGTCATAGGAGATATAGATCAGTTATAAATCCATATTTAACTGATGGATAAAACTTTAGGATGTTACTAGACAATATGGTATCACCATAATCAAGCATAAATACCAGGATAGCAATATATTTATTTCCTTTATTAGATTTGAGCAAGAATATATTTTGTCACTTTCTCTACAAGTGAGCAGAAGGCAGATCTGGTCAAAAGCAGATGACAACAGCTTCAGCATGCTGACCATTCTTTGTACAGAGCAGCTCATGACTGATACGTAAGAGCAAGAAATGAAGACTATCTTAAATCACACAGTATGGAGTCTTGCCCTACCTTGAAACAATATTTACTTTCAATTAAGAAGAGTACAGTGTTTTTGGCCCTATACTTTATAAACTCACTGAACTTAGACCTCCCTCTGATTGTTTGGCCAAAATTCAACATCTTGTGATACACAATATCAGGCACACCATAACAATTTCTAATATGAAGCCTTGTTTTTAAAATCATCAGCTGTATAATACCATTAAACGATATCTAGTCACATGGTCACTTTCAAGTTATGTACAGAATCAATTTCCATAATGAATCAGTAATCAGTCTAAACAATAATTCATTTCTCAAATACAAAAGAGTGGCAAACTAATTTGGTGGGATTCTTTTATCATTTTTTTTTTTTTTTTTTTTGGTAACCTTTTGTCAACTTCCTAAGATTCTTATTTACTTCATTAGTACTCTTTTTCTGTTTGATGTAAATAGAGGAGAATAATTTCATAACTTATATTAAAAGTTCTGAAAGCTCCCGAACAATTTTACTTGGCATAGATTCAATGACAGCTTTCAATTCATCAGAAATGGCAGTCATCCATTTTTCATAAGGCATATCTTAAGTGACGCATCTCAAAACAAAAGCCTTCTATGACGTATATTCACTTATTTTTTGTAGGTAGTGTGCATTTGTCATAGGTTTATAAACATTTAATAAATGTGCATGCAGACAGAATTTCATGGTACCCTTTTTCTGATGAAATTTATTATTACAGCAGGCTATTATATATGTGTGCTTTATATCAAATTACTTCCCATAGAAATTAATAATATATTATCTAATGTATACTGCCAGTCAGACAACTTTATTTGAGAATTCAGCAATATATTCAGATGAAAATCAAAAGTGAATACTACAAAAGTTCTGTATATGAAAAGAAGAATATATTTCATAATACTTAATGGAATGCAGTGTAAAGACAAAAGGCTTCATCATCATATAGTGTCATGCTTATACTTTTCCAGGTAATTAAGTATGGTTAGAAATTACATATATAAACCAGGAATAAGTGAAGTGAAATGGTCCAGACATTTCACTTCACTGAAATGCATCAGATATTCAGCTTACCAAGAACTTAATAGTCATCAATAACTTTACACACTCACACAAACACACCACATACACACACATCTCTGCAGAGATGTACACTGTTGTGTGTTGTGAGTATGTATCACATTACAATCAGTAGATTGTGTGTCCATGCAAGATGATGCTTAATTACCTTAATTAACAGAAAAGGCTCAAATAGCAATAGAACCTGTATTGTCAATCTCCCAAGAGTTTATCGCCAGTCCATAGTGCTTATTTTATAGATATGTGTATATGAATTAACAATGGACTTATTTGTGTAAATCATGCATACTACCTGTGTTTGCTTGTCTATATACATGCTTCCACCTATGGGCATTTGTATGAGTATGAATGTATACGTGTTGTTTTCTGCAAACTCCTGACAAAAATAACGAATTTAAAATATTCCCAATATTAAGTGACATGAATAGTACAGTGAAAAGAATGATGCTGCTTAAAATTGATGATTTATAGGTGAAAGATTAAGCCATTTTTCATAGCTCTATCTTGCTTGTATACAAAACATATGAAAAGGTGCTGACTAAGGAAAGAAAAGCATTTATTTTGCTTTCATTGTGAGTCTATTATTGTACATTATGTACATAATATTGTAATATTGGTCTTTCTGCATAATATTATATTCATCAGAGATACTCAATATATAAGGCAAGGGGTGCACAGCAGAGCTAATTGACTGATGATATGACTCTTTTTCCTATATAGGTTAGGAATAATGTCATGAATACAAGATAATATATTGAATACCTAACTTAATCCTAAATGTTTTCTTGTACTAGCCTCAGAAGTGTATAGAAATGATATAGTTTCCTGTAGTCTTATGGTATTTACAAACACAAATAAAGCAGTTGTCAAGAGTAAGTTGTTGGTCTACTAACCTAAAATGTTCCAACAGACAATAAAGTACTATGTGTTCTTTTTTTTAAAAATAAAATAAAGACAAATAATTTACTTGCCAATTTGACCAAGCAGAAAAATATCTATCATCCCTGGTTCATGGTTGAGTTGATGGCTTTAAGAAATAATCAATATTCAAAACAACTGCTTCAACAATTCATGAAACTGTCTGAATTAGCACAACCATTCCATCTGGTATGGAAATTACATATAACAAGATCTATTAAAATAACAACAAAAACAACAAAAGAAGGAGGAGGGGAGGACATGGGGAGAAAAGGCAAAGAGAAGAAAGAGAAGAGAAGAGAAAGAGGGGAAGGGGGGGAGAAAAGTAGAGGGAAGAGAATGAAGAAAGGAGAATAAAGAGGAGAATGAAGGAGGGAAAGTAGAAAAGGAAGAAAGAAAGAGAAAAAAAAAAAAACAGAAAGAAAGCAGCAGTCCAGAAACGAAAATGCTGGATTTCTATTCTTCTGTTTTGCTTAGCAAAAGTAGTAAAACATTAAACAGTATTTTGTTTGATGCTTAGCATTTTTATGTTTCAAATCTTGCTAGGTTTAATTTCATATTTCAACTCCTTGTGGATAAAAAGAACCAGCAATGTACAACAATTACCTCCTTCAGTTACACAAAGATGTGTACATTTCGCTTTTACAAAAGAAATCATTTGGATTCTATAACACCAGAATATTAGAATCAATATGTAAAGCATTTAGTAGAAAAATAGACTGATATTTTACAGGTGTAGTTTTTTTTTATTTAATGATTAAGTGGGAAATTAATTTCTAGTGTTTGGAGTCATATCTCAACAATCTAGAAAAATGAGAAATCAAAACAAGATATTGATATAATCAAATCCTTCTTGTTATTACTTCTTTGACTATGTTTATATCAAATATTGCTTGAATTGACATTGTTAAACTGAAATATAGTATCAATAGAAATGTGATAATTAGACATAATAAAACTGATGTGACAATAGATTATATAAAAAATATGTTTATAAACTATATTTTTGTTGTAAGTTCTGTATTTCATTTTGAAAATTGAAAATGAATTTTATAATACTATAGGTCTTTTCATAAATAATCTCCCTTGTTTATATCTAAATGAAAAGTACTATTAATATAATACTTCTAATTCTAAATAAAGGCTACATTTCAAAAAGCATACTTTGTATTTGTCAATAAGCTATGATAAAGTATATTTATTTATATGGAAGTGAAAATTTAAACTCCACTTCTTTATTAATTAATTAAAGCTAAAGTGTTATAACATTTGTTTGCTAGCAAATTGAAGTCACTTTAATAATCATGCTAAAAACAAAACGATGATGATTTGACCCCAGTACTCAACTGGTACTTATTTTATCAAGTCCAAAAGATGAAAGGCTAAGTCAACCCCAACAGAATTTGAACTCAGAACATAACGACAGACTGCTGCAAAGCATTTTGCCTGGCATGCTACAATTCTGCTAGCTTGCCACCTTTTTCTTTTCTAAAATATTCTTCAATTTTTCTTAATAAGTATTATTTATATTATAAGAGAATCTCTACATGACTGCTTGACCTGCTCAGAAGATCTGCTTTCTAAACACAGCCTGTTATCTTGATATAGCAAGGACATATTAGATAATATGTATGAAGAAAAATAAAAATGAAATAATAATCATTTAAATGGCAGAACATTAGCTTAAATTCATTGTAGTATTTAGTAATATGTAGTGAGCTGGCAGAATTGTTAGCACGCTGGGCGAAATACTTAGTGGTATTTTGTCTGCCATTACATTCTGAGTTCAAATTCCGCCTTTTACCCTTTCAGGGTCGATTAAATAAGTGCCAGTTATGCAATGTGGTCGACGTAATCAACTTAAACCCTTTGCTTGTCCCCTCTATGTTTTGCCCCCTGTGGACAATAAAGAAATAAATATGTCAATATATTCTGACTTAAACTCTTTCTAAGTCTGCTTCACCTTCCATCCTTTTGGGCTTTATAAGTAATAGTCAAGTACAGGAGCTGATTAATTGATTATACATTTCTAACAAAATCCCTAGCCTTGTGTTAAGGTTAGAAATCAATTATTATTGTGTTCAAGTGCTAGATATGCTAAAACACTGGCCTAAGTGTCTATGATTGTGTAGTTATATCACTGACTTGAGTTCAAATTCCAATGTTCAACTCACCTCACATTCATTTAAAGTCAACAGTTGTATAAATTCTTTATCTGGCTTTACAGATTCATACAACAGACGAATCTGAACAAGAGATAGTATTTTTATAATGTGTATATGCATAAGATATATATTTTGCAATTTTTTAGATATATCTTGGTAAGTTTTATGCTATATCTTGATCTTGGTCAAAAGGCAGAGAGCAGATAGTTATTTTGTAATATTAAATTTAGTATTATATTATCACTCTAAATACATTACATAGTTTGCTAGTATTCACTGTATACACATATCCAGTGTGTGTATATGTATATACATTTATATAAATGTGAAATTTTTTTGATTTGTAAACATGTAAATGCATTTTGAATTTGCATGAGCACATGTGTATTGACATTATTTTCCTATCAATTCAGAAAGGAACCCAGAATGTAATGACAGACAAAATACCACGAAGTATTTCGCCCAGCGTGCTAACGATTTTGCCAGCTCACTACATATTACTAAATACTACAATGAATTTAAGCTAATGTTCTGTCATTTAAATGATGATGATGATGATGATGATGATGATGATGATGATGATCATGTCAAGTTTGTCCACAGGACCACACATTTTACAAGAGGATATAGTTGAAATAACGGTTTCAGATTTTAGCACAAGGCCAGCAAGTGCAGGAGAGGAGGGTAAGTTGGATTATATCAGCCCTAGTACTAAACTGGTACTTATTTTATCAACCATAAAATAAAACGTTGAAGGCCCACTAAACTGGTACTTATTTTATCAGCCATAAAAGGCTGAAAGGCAAAGTCGACCAATGTGCTAATGCTAACGATTCAGCCAGTCCACCTCCTATGCTTATTTTCTTGACCAAAGAAAGATGATTTGAACTCAGAATATAATAAGATAACTAACTCAGAAACAAAAACAACTACAAAACTATCTAGAATGAACAAGTGGTGAAACTTATTTGCTTATACATGCATGCACATATATATGTGTATGTATATATACATATGTGTGTATGTCAACCAAGGACTAATAGCAACAGCAAGAATAATAGCAAGATTAGAAATCTGATTGACAGTACTGAATCACATACTAGAAGGCATTTAGCTGGAATCACTAATAATGCCAAATGCATTACCTTAATAATGATAATAATAATCTTTTTTACTATAGACACAAAGCCTGAAATTCTGGGGGAAGGAACTAGTTGATTCCATCAACCCCAGTGTTTAACTGGTACTTAATTTATTGACCCAAAAAGGATGAAAGGCAAAGTTGAGCTTGGAAGAATTTGAACTCAGAAGGTAGCAACAGATGAAATACCACTAAGCGTTTCACCTGGCATGCTAACGATTCTGCCAGCTTGCCACCTTAATAATAATAATAATAATAATAATAATAATAATAATAATAATAATAATAATAATAATAATAATAATAATAATAATAATACTAGTAATCAGTAGTAACTCTTTATCAAACTGTGGTACAGAAAAAAAAACTTTACTTTTAATGTAAAGTAAAAATTGATACAAATAATTAATTATTATTATGCTGAAAGGTATCATGTCAACAAAACAATCTATTTCAGTATAATGCATATTTAATTGAATTAAAATTTTGGAAACTATTTTGAAATACAGCAGAAGGTAAAACATGATTTAGAGGATTAGAAATAAATTCAATTTGTACAAAAAATATCATGTAATTTAGAGTAGAGAAATATCAATTCAAAAATTTTGTTTCTTTGGATTATTCGCAGATTTCTTTGAGTTTTTCATGGATAAAGTTTTCAATAAATTGATGTGATTTTTCACTAAATTACATAAGTAGTGATTGCTTTAGCTGGTGAAAGTTTGACAGGAACTCGTATATAATTGAAGAAAACTGTTTAATTGAGATTAATTAAATATACCAGTTAGGTGAAATAAATCACTGTATCTTCTAATCACCATTTATAATTTGTATGAATGTTTACATGTGGTGCACATTTGTATGTTATACATACATATAATGCTTCATACCAGTATGTATACATGCACACACACACACACATCCAAACATACATTGAAAGCACATGCCGAGACTAATTAGATAAACAAGGCTTCAAATAGAAACAGAGAAACTAAAACACTAAAACTCATATACACATCTTTTGCAAAGCTACAAGTGATGTGGATATCAGCTAATGTTGTATATCTGGTTATCATACATTCTTTGATACCTGTATCAAAAATTGTATTGTGGTCATCCTGGTGCACTGGCTTGAAGTTTATATTTAATTTAGAGAGACATGATCTCTGAACATTTTTGTTTTGTTGATTATCTATATATATATATATATATATATATATATATATATATATATATATAAGCTTGTATTGAGAGAGAGGAGAAAGATTCCACTTGAAGAAATGTCAACAGAGAAGCTGCAAGTTACCAAACTGCTTAAATAGACAATAGAATGTGCATGTATGTCTGTGTGCATGCTAGAGAGGGGTAGAGAGACTGTGCTTCTGTGTGCTTCAAGAAATTAGTCTTTCCATTAAACCTCTTTGTATAAGAATTCAGACTACATATTATCAGTAGCATATTCATAAGTAAGTAGTAGACACATTTTTTAGATAACTGTTTTACTATATCAATGCTACTAATTCAAATTTGCCTGCACATGTATTCCTCCTATATATAAAAATGTTTGGAATCAAAATTAAGCATAAATATATCATTAACAACATAAGAGTTCATATTTTACTCCCCGTTATAAGAAAGCAAGGGATATAGAGCTTTTTGTTGCTATTTAACAGAAATAAGTGTCAAAAGTTAGCTTCCAAGAAAAAAACTTTAACAGCTTGTATATAATTTATTTATAAAGGAAAGCAACAGTTGATGTATAGTGAAGATATTCATGCCAAAGAGAATAGTGTACTTACGTTGTACCTAGTGATACATTTTGCACTGAGCAGAAATTGTGAAAGAAAATGTAAATACAATTTTTGCTGATATATCTCATATCTTTGTTCCTATTTAACTTTTACTTATGCTATCTGAAGATAAAATGTTAGAAAATACATTATATACTGCAAATTATTAAGGTTTCAACTGATAGTAATTAGGCATATAAAAGAGAAATGGTAGAGAAGGAATGTTTGGCACCCCTATAGTAGCTGCAGCTTTCAGAAATCATATCATGATCTTTACAAAAAATTCTGTATACATCTTTTCAGTCAATTTACATTTTAACAAGGTGATTGTTCAAGAAATGTTGACTATAAAAATCCATAATTTGAAGCCAAATATTTTGGCTGTTACTTAAAGAAATGATTTGGCAATTTTCTTATGATAATGTTCCTGCCAAAATTCTAGATTATAAAGAAAAAAAATTAAAGCAAAGTGCAAGCTTATATTCTACTAAAATGCTCTCAGATGTGAGGAGAGGTAGTATTTGAGGTGATAAATTAATATTATTAAAACTAATGTTTGCTAAAAACATGAGAATTAAACAAAAACAGATATTTTTTTTTCTTTATGTCACTTTATGTCAGTCTAATATTTAGTTGAAAATTAATTTTAGTATCTAATAAATATTTTGGAGATATTTTTAGAAAATTTTCTAATAATTTTATACTTTTGAACTAGTATAGCTAAAAGAAATTCCATGAATTTTCACCATAAAAATATGAGTAAATGATGATGGTGATGATGATGATATAAAATATTAAAATACTTACACATCCACACAGAGATATGCAAACAAATGTACATACATAAAAATGCCCAATGATATATGACTATATATGCGTGTGTATTTGTATAACTATATATACTTATTAATAATAGATTTGCAATGACTAGACAAGTAGGCTGGTCATGTCCCACAGAGGGAGTTGCTAATTATCTGTCCTTTCTTGTCTCCTCCGTGAGATGCAGCAACTTAAAATCTGTCTTCACTGTTTTCTCTCAAGTTTTCTTCACTCTTCCACACGTTTCATTTACTATGAATGCACAGTACTTCTTTATATTGCTGTCCTCCTCCATCAGACTCGCATACCAATGCTGTCTTCTCTTTTGCTTAGGCATTTCATTCCTTTCAGTTCATTTGTGTTCCATTGCTCATACACACAAGTACTACACATCCAGTGAAGCATACTTACTTCGTTTCTTTCTAGGTTTTGAAAAATTCTGTAATCAAGATCTAGGTCAGTCAGGCAGTACTGGCATCGACCATGCTTGAATGGTACTTTTTATGTGTCACAGCCACAGGACCAGTTAGCCAGCACTGACATCAACCACGCTCGAAGGGTGCTTTTTATGTGCCACCAGCATGGGTACCAGTCAGGTGGCACTGGCAACGATCATGCTTACATGGTGCTTATATTGTGCCACCGGCACAGGACCAATCAGGTGGCACTAGCATTGACCACACTCAAATGGTGCGTTTTATGTCCACCGGTAAAGGTGCTAATCAGGTGGTAATGTCATCGGCCATGACAATGACTTCACTTGCCTCAACAGGTCTTCGCAAGCGCAGTTTATTACCCAATGGTAGAAGGGTACTCTTAAATGAGCTGGTTATGCTGCACTGGCATAGGCCAAGCTTACAGTCTCATTTGGCTTGCTGGGTTTTCTCAAGCACAGCATATCTCCAAAGGTCTCAGTCACTTGCCATCGCCTCAGTGAGGCACAATGTTCAAAGGTTGTGCTTCACTACCTCATCCCAGATCTTCCTGAGTCTACCTCTTCCACAGGTTCCCTCGAATGTTAGGGTGTGACATTTTCTCACATATGACCATACCAGTACAGTCATCTCTCTTGCACACCACATTGATGCTTCTTATGCTCAACTTTTCTCTCAGAGTGCTTACATTCTGTCGAACATGCACACTGACATTACACATCCAGCGGTGCATACTAACTTCATTCCTTGTAAGCTTATGCATGTCCTCAGCAATCACAGCTCATGTTTTACTTCCATGTAGCATAGCTGTTCGCACACATGCATCAAACAGTCTACCTTTTACTCTGTGCGAGAGGCCCTTTGTTACCAGCAGAGGTAGGAACTCTCTGAACTTTGCCCAGGCTATTCTTATTCTTGCAGCTACATTCTCAGAGCATCCACCCCTGCTACTGACTTGGTCAACTAGGTAGCGGAAGCTATCAACTGCTACTAGTTTTTTTCCCTGGAATGTTACAGAAGCTGTTGTCTGCACATTTTCAGTGTTTATTACCCCTGAGCATTTGGCACTCACAAAAACAATTAACCTTCCAGTTAACCTTCCTTTGATATTGCTGCACCTCTTATGTGTCCATAGTTTACACCGGGTACATCTTATGGAGTTTCTACTTATGCTTTTTCTACAGATCGAACAGGGCCATCTACCTGAAGGGATTTGTGGTTTGTCTGCCTTCCAGCTTATTAAGATCTTGGTTTTTGCTAGATTGACTCAAAGGCTCTTTGATTCTAGACCCTGCTTCCACACCTGAAACTTCTCCTCTAGTTCTGATAGTGACTCAGCTATTAGAGCAAGCTCATCAGCATGGCGAAGCTCCCAGGGGCATCCTATCTTGAATTCCTCTGTTATTGCCTGGAGGACTATGATGTATAAGAGCGAGGCTGGGGACTGATATTTGGTGGACCCCTACCCCTACTTGGAAATCTTCACTGTACTCATTGCAAACCCTCACCTTACTGACAGCATCTCTATACATGGCTTGTACAGCTCTCACTAACTACTCATCTATCCCTAGTTTCTGCATTGACCATCAGATAAGGGATCAGGGAACCCTGTCAAAGGCTTTCTCCATGTCAACGAAAGCCAGGTACAGAGATATATATCTTTATTATGTGTGTGCATTTATATATATATATATATATATATATATATATATATATATATATATATATATATATATATATATATATATATATATATATATATATTTATATGTGTATGTGTATACATATATATAAATATATAAATAAGATTGAGTCAGCAGGAAGTATTATGGTTGATAGTTATTTTTAAATCCCTACAAATGTTTTTATACAATATAGTTCTTCATATATACAGGTATTTAAATATGCAGCCGGTTACCTGATAAAATGGGATCCTGTTGTATTTCCTCAAGTGAATATCAAATACCTGTATATATGAAGAACTATGTTGTATAGAAACATTTGTAGTGATTAAAAAATAACTGTCCAACTGTAATCCCTCTTGTTGACTCTATTTTATTCTATTTTATTTTCACACTCGACAAATGCCCAAATCTAGACTTGGAATTATATCATAATACTACCAGCTATTTGGTAATTCTTAGGGTGAATGAGCTCTATGCTGTACTCTACTACATTCCTAACAGAATACACCTTAAATATACATATATACATACATATATATGTATATATACAGAGAGAGAGAGAGAAAGACTAGATGCAGGAAGTATATATGTATAATATAAATACATTTCAACCAGTTATACATTTTGCACAGAACAGAGGAATAGTGGAATAAAATGCAAATGAATTCTTTTTTTTTGCCTCTGTTTCTCTTATCTTTTGACATTATTGTGCTTCTACATATGATATCTGCAGATAAAATAAATTTGAAGACTCAAAAGTATGGCTTCCATTATACGCTACACATTATTAAGGTATTATGTGATACAAATTACATATACCAGAGAAGTACACACACACACACACACACACACACACACACACACACACACATATATATATATATATATATACACAAAATACATTTAGATAAATGATAGAAAATGCAATGAATGACATCCTTTATTTTAAATCTCTGCAATTGTTTCGGCACATTTTTACACGCATAGTATACTGGTGAGATGTTGTACAATCATTATGATACATTCAAGGTGTAAAATGCATACACCTCCTTGGTTGATCGTTTAAATGGGTTCTTCATTAGATACCACCATTATTTTGCACACTGTGAAGATACATACCTAAAGTGATATGTCATTTTTAATAGTTTCCAGACAAAACTAAATCCATAGATATAGTGACAGATAAAATACAGTTATAATTATCAGCATGATCATTTAGCAACTGCTTTCCATGCTGGCATGGGTCAGACTGAACTTGGTAAGCTGGGGAGCTGCACCAGGTTCCAGTTTGATTTGGCGAGGTTTCTACAGCAGAATGCCCTTCCTAACACCAACCACTCCAACCAAGAGTGTAATGGGTAATTTTTACATGCCACTAGCACAGGTATCAGTTACATGACACTGGCATTAGCCATGACTATGATTTCAATTGGCTTGATTAATCAAACTATAAAATACAGAAAAAAAGAACTGGATAATTTTTAAAAAATGGTGTGGGGTGGTCATGTTGACTTAAATTACAATTCTATCTTCATGGTCTGATTATAAGGAAGAAAGTACAAAATGGAATGAAGAATAAAATTAAGTATTTAGAAATAATGAAGTGACAAAGTGATGAAGACTGACCATTTCAGTAATCAACTGTCTCTTTCTTTCTTTGAATGATTTAAGTTACCTTGTGTCTGTCATAGCAAAAACAACTGGCTCCATTCTACCCTCGAATCAGTCCCTTACCGTTTAGTTTTGATATCCTTTTTTTAAACAATTAGACATAAAAATGTTAGTGGGCATCTTTACTGCCACCTTAACATGTACACATATCTAGAAGGTAGTGTATACAGTTATATATATATATATATATGTATATATATATAGGATAGTTTTGTAGTTCACTTGAAGCATTGTGTATTGCTTGTAAAGAATAAAAAGTTTTGAATGGTACAACAATGCACTATAATGCAAAAAATGGAACTATATACCTGTTTCAATTTAGTTATCCATAGTATTTTGGAATACAATTCCTTCTTCAGATATTCTTAGATGGAGTCGCTGACTATAGTAGTGACTCCATCTAAGAATATCTGAAGAAGGAATTGTATTCCGAAATATCATCGGACTATGGATAACTAAATTACAGCAGGTATATAGTTCCATTTTTTGTTTAATAGTGCATTGTTGTACCATTCAAAACGTTTAATTCTTTATATATGTATATATA
>NC_068984.1:65583281-65586475 GCF_001194135.2 Octopus bimaculoides
ATATATATATATATATATATATATATATATATACATGTATATACACATATATACACACACACACACATATCACTTTATATATACACGCATAGTTGCTTCTTAGAAATATTCTTAAAATTTTTACTGTTTATATCAATATTAATATGTTGGGTTGACAGCCTAACCCACTCACAAAGTAGTGTGTATATCCTTAAATATACATACATGTATCTATATATGCACATATACCGTATATACTTCTTACATATAACCTTACTATTATAGAAGCAGGAAAGATATAGTATAATGAAATATATCTGCATATATCTGTTTATATATACACACATAGACACTTCTTTTATACATAATTATTATTTCTAAAGACAGAAATTTGCTTATATTTACACATATAAATACTTCTTATATAGATTCTTATTGTTCATAAAAAACAGAAATAGATAATACATTTATCTACTTGTATAAACTCTATGGATATTATGGAATTTATGATGTCTATTCAGTAGCAGGAGCATTTCCACTGTATAACATCAGGTAGCTAATAACTGTGCATGAGCTATATGTATACAGGCATGACTATACCTAAATGTTATATAAGAGATGTGTAAGCATGTGTGTGTGTGCGTCTGTATGAGAATATGCAAGCATAATTACGTATATACATGCATACATATCAAAAAGCACATGAAGGCATAGTCTGCAATGCCCTCAATTGTAATTAAAAATCGAATGAATTTCTCTGATGTCATAAATATTTTGGCAGGAATGTTTCAAGGTGACAATCTGACTATGCTTTACATTATTTTTGGCCTTAAATCCATAGTCATTTCCTTTACAAAAAATTCCACTGGTTATTCCTGAAGGCCTAAAACAGAAAGAAACACTAATTCTGTTCTTAATTTCTTTGCTAACAAAATATTTACGATACTGAAAAACATTTTTAACCTTTTTTGGCTGATGCAGAGACAGAGTATGGCCAAAAGAATTGTTCATATTTAACAAATAGATATGGAAAAATTGTTCCCTAACTCCAAAATTTGTATCAATGGTCTCTCTATTTCCTTTGTTCCACACACGCACTGCAACTACCAAGGTGTTCATGGAAATATATCATACAAAGATCTGCTAACAACAATACAAGGACTAAAGAATTTTATGGTAGAGACTAAAAGCTATATATATATATAAACGTATCACAGATCATGATGGGAAGGATGACTTCCCTTTGCAAATACAGACAGGACACAGATGTGTGTCAATAGCCAGCTGGAGGAGATGTTCTCCTGGGGCTAAAAGCAACAGTAACATCCGCCCTTAGGGGTCAGCCGCATTTAAGTGGCAAATATACTTCACCTTGTCGTGCAGTTACTGTTAATACCTCGTTCAGAGATTTAACATATATATATATATATATATATATATATATATATGTATATATATATATATATATATAGTATGTACATATATATAAATATATAGTATGCACACACACATATATATCCACCACTATCATTATCACCTAAGATCCTTTTTTTTCATTCTTGCATGGGCTGGATGTTTTGACAAGAACCGAAGAACTATGACGTCTTGAGTTTCTTCGCACCATGTGTGAATGTCATTTTGCAGCAATTCAAACTGGGTAGACAGAGGCCTGAAAGAATCCCGTCATGTTTGTTTTCACCTACATTTTATGTCACAACAAGTTTGCTCAAGAATTATGCTAACAGTACGCCTGTCTGTGGTTTTCCCAACTACTGACACATTAATTCAGGAAAAGGTAAGTCACTTGATCGAATAACATTCAATACATTCAATTTTTTTTAACATCTTTGCATTTTCTGACTTGTCTCAAAATCATGCAACAACGTAAGAGTTAGTAATGTGTGGTTTAGAGAAATGCCCAGCCTGTATTTAGCCCTCCCTGAAATTAGAATTTCCAGTGATTTTATATATTTCTATTTTTATGGCAAGAAAGGGCACTATCCTAAATTATTTGAAAGGTCTTAGAAACTATTTGTAAAATATTAAGAAGAAATCACACATCATGGGTTATACTCAGGCTGGTGACTTGGTTCAGATAATTGCCTCAGAATATGATCTGTTTAAGTCACCCATGAGCTAAGTGGTATTGTTACACTAGGTCATGATTAAATCTGTTGGTAAAAAATATTTCTCCAAAGTGTCATGAGTGAAGCATATTAAATCAAAAGGTGAATCAAAGATACTAGGAATTGTTATTTTCAATTCCCCACAGTGAATATTTTCTTCTAACAATTTTTCTGAAAGCGCCAAGAAAGTTGGCAAAAATATATACTTCTACAATATTTCATACATATTGCATGATTAGTAAGATATTAATATGGAAAATCAAAACAAAAATTGATTTTGCCATCAAAGTCTGACTTCACAAAATGATATGAACGTTAAAAAATGCTGACATGAAAAATATATTTGTTCTTTTTTTTCCTCCCTTTCTTAAGTTCACTTTTAGTCAAATATCTTACTCATACTTGTGGCTCCTAATTCTTAAAAAAAATGTATTGATTATCGAAGCAATATATTTTGTTGATAATTTTCACTAAATATATGCACAACTTCATATTTTAAATGTTAAACACATTAATATTTACTATTTTAAAATTCTTACTGACTATTTATTATTATTCCAAATAGCACTTCTTTTTATTTTTATATACGTATTTATTCAATTTGTTAAAAAGGATTAGTCATTTAACAAAATCATTGCTACACAGGAGGATCTGAATAATCAGGTGAGGCTTGTGCAGTTATTATATCACCGTTAAGCATTCTTCTTTGCATTGATAATTTAGCATAGTCTAATTTTATTAATAATCCACTTAATATATACTGTATATATATATATATATACATACACACACACATATATATATATATACACACACACGCACACATATATATACACACACATACATATACATATATAGACACACATACACACATGCATATATATATTTTTTTTCTCCGTGTTTTTCTCCTTGTTTTCTCCGTGTTTTTCTCCTTGTTTTCTCCGTATTCTTTCTGTTGAAGAGCGTAGCTCGAAATGTTAAAGACTTTCCGTATTCCCGAGCATCATACTAATACATCCTTTTGTTGTTTACACCACCTGTCCTCGTCTGTTGTAGTTTTTTTTCGTACATTCTCCCATATATACATAT
>NC_068984.1:65586553-65589053 GCF_001194135.2 Octopus bimaculoides
TATATATATATATATATATATATATGTATATATCCTTTATCTTATGCTTGTTTCAGTCATTGGACTGCAGCTAAACTGGGACACTGCCTTGAGGAATTTTAGCTAAACTAATTAAAGTCAGTCCTTATTTTCTTCTTACGCCTGGTACTTACTCTATTGGTATCTTTTGCCAAACCACTAAGTTACAAGGATGTATACCAACACTGTGTGTGTGTGTGTGTGTGTGCACATATCTACATTGCCCTAGTGTAATGTAGATAACAGTGAGAAGACTGAAGAACTAGTTGTCTTTCAAAAGGATCTTCTGCAACGTTTTGGGCACTCTTGTCATCAGAAATTTAGTGACCACTGATAGGGTCTTTGAGAACCTGTAACCAATAAAACTATTTTTCATCAATTGTTATATAATGTATAAATAATCATTTCAAGTAAAGTACCAGAAATTTTAGGAAGGGAAAGCTAGTCAATCACATCAGCTCCACAGTCAACTGGTACTTATTATATCAACCCCACAAAGGATGAAAAGCAAAACTAACTTTGGCAGAATTTGAACTCAGAACATAAAATTGGACAAAATGACACTTTGCATTTTGCCCTGTATGCTAATGATTCTGCTAGTAACCACCTTATATGTAATATATAAATAATATAAATAAGTAATCATGACCAAAATTTCTAATAAAATCACAAAATCTATTGAGATTAACTAATACAGTGTCTTTTTCATTATGAAAAACATAAGCTACTTTAATGCTGTTATAATTGACTAACAGATCTGACTGTTTCTTTTACTAATATACAATAATTAGGAGGAAAAATAACAAATTTCGCAATTTTTAATACATTTAAACTTTTATTCATTTCTAGTATTTTATAGAGGAGAATGTATTTGCTTATTTTTGACTCCCACCCCCATTTTTTTCATAGCATTGACTAATATCCCACAAATGCAATTATGTTTTCTATATAAAATTAATTATTTGTTCATAGATTTTATTAAAATATCTCATTTGATCATCACTTTCAATAAAACTGCTCACAAAAATTAATCTCACAATAAATGGCATATTAATTTTTATTAGTAATTGTACTAAATCTGTCTAACACATATCAGTTGGTAATTTTACAGACAGAATTATAACAGAAAGATTTGAAAATTATTTAGCATGTAAACATGGTTAATATATTTTGTGTCTGAAAAAACTACCTTTATATCTTATGACTATCTCAGTTTCAGAAAAAATATGGTGCAGCAATACAACTAATCAACATTGCTTAAGGAGATTGAAAAGCTTTCAGAGACTGTGTATTAGTGGCATCATAGAGAGTTCAACCAACTGTGAGGAATACTGTAGAGGAATAACCAGCCAATAGTTAGCTAGCAAAGATAATAAAGAGGCTAGGAGATAGACATAGAAAAGAAAAATGGAACTTTTAGTAGAATAATTTACCAGTGAACACAAAAACCAGTGATGGAGCCTCTTTATCATTGCTCACCCTGCTAGAAAGGGCAGTTAAATTTTCTTCAAATAGCACCCCCACTAGCTAACAACAAGAAGGTTGCATTAGATAATGTCATTCTAGATACACTATGAATAAAATAACAGATGGTCACAACTGGCATTAATCAACATAAACAGCAATTAGCACATAGGACATTCATCATGAAACAAAGGTTGTGTGAATGGAATTATCTGTGCATCAAAAGTTGTTTTTTTTTATATACAATAAAAAAGTTATCATTTTTTTAAGTAAGCCTTAACAAGACTAACAATTAGCAAATGATTAACAATTAAGTACTCAGCAACACAAAACAATTTTTAAAACTAAAAAAAATAGTTCTTCATTCCAAACTTATAAAATGTGTTAATCCACTTTCACATGGTTTTACTAATGATTTGGTGGTTATCAGAATGACATTTAAATGAGAAGAAAGCACTTGACTTGTTTTTCATATACCTTTCGAGGATACTAAGAACCTGAGTTAAAAGATGGAGGATGACATGTTTGAAATTCTTTTTCAAGCTTGAAAAACCTTGATCTGTCATTTTATGAAGACAAGTATGATTTGAGAATTATTCAAAATGTTGAGAATATGCTGTTGATCCATCTTTCTTCTTAGTCATTAGTAGTGTAATTGTTTGATGAATTTCACTTTTAAACAGAAGACTGGATCAAATAGGATACTTTTTCTTGAACTTCTAAAATTTGATAGATTTATCAATGTAATCATTGTTAAACCATTCCATGCTATAGTCTTTAAAAGGAATGATATATTTTTAACCATATGAATACCAATACACTGATGCTTATGACCAACTAGGTTTAAAATTCATAGAAGTAACCAAAGCTCTAACAATACAGTTGAACTACAATACTAAATTAGTGAGAATTAATAGGAATCACATCAAATTTATACTGAGATTATATTTCAGCACATAACACTGTAAATCTTTACATTTTATGAGACTGATTACTGCAGTTATGCTGTGAGAAAATG
>NC_068984.1:65590998-65595620 GCF_001194135.2 Octopus bimaculoides
ATATATATATATATATATAGATAGATAGATAGATAGATAGATAGATAAATAGATAGATAGATAGATAGATAGATAGATAGATAGATAGATATACACACATATATATGCATATATATATACACACACATATATGTGCATATATATATGTATATATACATATTCATTTATTTACTGATAATAGCATAAATGGCACCTATTGTAGCATATGCAGCAAATGTTGGAGAATAAATGAATGATGGCAAATTTAATAATAGGGAAGAGCAGTCATGTGTGTAAATCTACCAATTATCACTAAACCAGAGTCCATTTTTTTTTATTCTCTACAGGTACAGATAGAGTCAGACTTTAATGAATGATCATGCAAGCAGTTTTACCATTGAAGGCACACATCCCTTCCTGCAGATTCCAAAATTTTATGGCAGCAACTATAAACATAGGTGCATTTAGTGCAGAAAGACAAATGGAGCAAAAATTGTGATGGTGATGAGAAAGGCATCCACCTATAGAATATTGCTTTTATTAATCTGCTTTATATGAGGGAACATGGCTTGTGGTTAGGGTGTTGCACTCACAACTGCAAGATCATGGTTTCAATTTCTAGATCAGATAGTGTATTGTGTTCTTGAACAGAACACTTCATCTCACAATGCTCTGCAATCACTTTATCCACCATGCCTCTGTTCAGGCAACATTAATTTGATGGAGGGAGTGAACTTAATGTACAGCACATACATTTGATCACTATAAACAAATCATTTGTGCAGATTCTTCAGCAAGAGATACATAACTATTTTGCTTGGATTACAAGAGACTACTATCTGCACAGCCTTCCCTAACAGATGCCAGAATGGCAAAAGCAGATGTGAAAATATTGTTAATGGGGATACTGATGCTAATGATGATTGTGTGTGTAACACACATACACCACTCATGCATACCTAGATGTAATACTGATTTAGGCAGGGGTGTAGGTTAGTAACATATTCTTGATAGTTTGTCAAGTATCTTATAAAGTACATAGGTGAAATTTGAACATGAAAAAAAAAAGGAGCAGTGATTTTTACAGAACAAAGTTGACTGACATTTTTATTGAGATAAAAAAGAAATAAAAGAAAAGGCTAGGAAAGAGCAAACATAATGCTATTGAATTCAGCTATTCAAGCAACTATTAAACATATATTAATGATACCTCATTCAACATCAACAAGAATCAATAAACTGATATTTCCATAGAAATTTAAAGAAAAGATAATTACAGATTTGATGCTTTTTATAATGAGTTACAACCTTTGAACCTTCCTGTCTTTCTTCTTCCTAGATACATTATTTTCTTTATAGCAACTGATAAAAATCATTCTTTCTTTTTTTTCTTTCTTAGTGTTTTCCTTTTTTTTTTTTCTTTTCTATTTTCATTATTGAAAATATTGAGAAATGAACAAAAAAGAAATCAGAAAAAATATATTTCTATAATTTTCAGTTCTGTTGATTTTCATTAGGTTTAGTTTAAGGTTCAGTAGATAGCTGGTCAAACTATCATAATAAGAAAAAATAGTCATGGATTATTACACATTTCTCAGTCATTATTAGTGATTTCAGAATCAATATAAAATAAATATAGTTTTGATGAAAAGAACACAACAATAATAATAATGATTTCTTTGATAAGCACAGTTTAATTTTTTTTATTTAGTAATACATAGTTTGAATATCCGAACCAGAACCTTACTGGTATTTATTATATCAATTACAGAATGAATTAACTATTTGACAGTGTTTGAATTTAAACTGGAAGATGTGATGTAGAAAATGAGATATTATGTATAAACTAGTTTATATTCAATCATGACCAGCCTCAAACTTTTTAAAATATAACTTTAGTAGACAAAGACAAATTATAAACATAAGTTCATATTTCAACCTTTTGAAAATAATGACCTTTTTGTTTGTTTATTTTTTTCTTTGGGTATTATAAATCAAGAATTGATAATAATGCCAATTTATAAGGTCATATGATGATCTCTATCAAATACCTTCAAATTATACAAGAAAGTTTGTGGTGCTTGTTCTATTTTAATATCATTAATAGCAGGATTGACATCTCAGTTCAAAATGTAATGTAAAGCCAATTAGCAGATATGCTTTACTGACATATTACCAAAAATTTACAGTGCAGCCCAAACAATATTCTATAATAAGCAAAACATTAAAGCATTAATATATCAATAAATGTAATTAAATGCAAAGATATGTAAATGTAAAAAAAAATATGACCTTCTAGTTTACTTGAGCTATTTTTGTTGAAGTATAGAAATGTGTAACGAATGCCATTCCATGCAGAGTTGGAAAAATATATTCATTCAATATTTCAGAATTAATAAGCTATAATCATGATCTAACTAGAAAAAAGAAAAAAACGTGAAGCCAGAAGTAAATGGTAATCGAAACTTGTAACATATATGGATATACATATTGTAACGAGAATATGTAGCTGTGATATTCATATAATGCAATAAATAGCTGACAGCTACAAAACTCATAGCAATTGTTAATCTCTTGTTGCACATGCCTAATAAGTATTCTTTCTTCAAGTTAGAAAGATTTCCATCAAATACATTAATAGAAACTTTAACTTCTTTATTCTGGCAACTGATCATAAACCGTTTTAATAAATGAAGCTGCCATGTTAATCTGCTTTCTAATGCTTATATGTTGTAATAAATGGTACTGCCTATGTAAAACTTGCTTTATTTCTTGCTCTTGATAAAGTGCTCTACATAAGCTCTCAGCCATTTATTAGATTTTGCAACTGAATAGTTTGCCAGTGTGTATATTCGGTTGTAATTAGAAGTCTGTTATTTGAATAAGCAGCTTATAAGAAAAGGTCCTAAATAGGATGAGCCTTATGTTCAACCTCTCTCCATGTATAGTCAGTCAACTTAATCATATTGGAAACAGATTTGCTTACATGAAGTATATTTTTGTTGTTTTGAATGTCCTATGAAGTGTCTACATATTTCTTCAATTTTCTCTGTCTACTTTTCTTCATTTTCGGACATGTTCTAATAAAGGCATTTAGGTATCCATTCCATCTCAGATATAGTATATGTACAAGCATTATAAAGCTTCTTATTATTGCTGATATTACAGTCTAGCTTGTCTCATTAATCCAATGCAATTAACCTTCTTGTTACACAATGACATAGTGTACAAGCCTTGCAAGATTGATTTGAAATAAACAACCAAACATTTATGAAGAGATTCCCTGTAGAAGTGAAGGGATAGATTACTATTTGTTGTTCTCAGATGGAAATCAAAAAGCAAATATAGCTGTTCAATTTTGGATATTTAAAACAGAAATTAATATGTGCATCTACACTAACAAATATTTATCAAATTATTGAAAGCTTTTCCACAAGAGGATGTTAGTATAAAGATATAATCCATGAGTCTCATAAAAAAAAGACCAAGAAGCAAGTATTGAGCTTTGCAATCCAACATCAAAGGAACACTATCAACTCTGACAGTAATCCTGCAAATATGTTTGTCAGAAAATAAAAAGCAGACAGTATATATCTAAATAGTTATATGTTTCTTTCTAGAAGAGTAAAAGTATATTCTAATACTGTATCTCAAAAGATCTATTTAGTGGTGGAAAAGTGTGTTAATTCATTGTTTACCTTATAATTATTAGTCGTGATTTAAGTTACCTCAAAATAAGAAAGAAAAAATATTTACCATTCCAGAACATAATTTAAAAACAGTTCTTAAGTTAGTTATTATTACAATTTTTATTTATTAATTTCTTTCATTCTTTATTTTTTTGCAAACTTAATATCCATAAATATTAATAAGTAATGAAATTATTAATTGGTTCATCACCATAAACAAACTAAAATAATTAGTGGAAAATATAATTACAATGATTAACTGAATACTCTCTTTCTTAATATATATTGTGTGTGTGTATATGAGTGCATTTGTGAATGCACATGTGTGCATTATAATATCATGAGTGCTTAACACATATGGGTCTATCTTATACACTGTAGAACTTTGATGTAGAACTTCATACAAAATGTAAAGTAAATAAAATACATAAACTTTTCTATCATAAGGGGTGACAGCTATGTATGACTATTGTAGAAGTTGAAGCCTTTTTATATTTTTCACAAAGGGTTTGGCAAAATTTCTTGCTGTAAAAGGTATTGGGACATATGTTATATAAATGTGAGATATATGAATGAATGTACACATGTATGAGTGAGTGTCTGTATGTGTTCTGTTTGTATGTGATACATATGAATGAAGGTGTGTGTGTACATACAATGTCTGTGACTGCAATGGTTCTATATTGTATGTGAGTAGATACAGAGGTACAATGCTTGTAGAGCATGGAAGATATTATATTGAGGATGCTTGAAAATAATTTTTACTCTAATTCAGACTATTCCCAATGACTATAGTTAGGTTTCTTGCTATAGTCTATGGTGGTAGATGTTAGATGAGATGGAAGTGAAGTTGTTTTCTTTGGTCAGTTGTTAAGTTTAGCTAATGAACAGTACTGATATAGAGATGGATATGGTACATAAACATGATGTATGAATGTGTATCTCCAAGTATTT
>NC_068984.1:65596422-65597501 GCF_001194135.2 Octopus bimaculoides
TATATATATATATATATATATATATATATATATATATATATATCATCATCATCATCATCATCATCATTTAACATCTGTAGTCCATGCTGGCATGGGTTGGATGATTTGACCAGGGTTGGCCAGCTGGGAAGTTGTACCAGACTTTAGTATGGTTCCAACGACTGGATGCCCCTCCTAACGCCATATATATTGATTGTCTTAAAGCTGGCGACATGGTTATGATAACGATTCTTAAATGAATCAGCCATCTTCCCAATGTATGCCTATTTTGTATGGCGGCTGAAGAAGGATAAAATGAAGTACAGCATAAGAATGGGGAGATTAACGATTTGTATCCATTTATCACATGATGAGATACACCTACACAGCTGAATGCACCTGAACCAGTTGTTGAGTATCCCACCCATGAGGGATCAATACTGGATGTGTTGAAACAATTGTCATGATTAATAATAAATTCTCATATATTCCATCTTCCATCTTTCATTTGCCATATATACATATATACATATATTTATTTATATATACACATTGGCCAAACTAAGTTTAAGACCAATGATGACAGTTTTATTCCTTTATTAATATATTTTAAACAAAACTGTATACAATCATTTTACTTTTTGCCATTTATGCAGAATATTTTTTCTCTTTTGAATGATATAGGCGTTATATATCTTTCTACAATTTGAATAATTTTAATGCACAATTAATTCAAATGATTAGAAATTGTAGGCAAAATAAGTTTAAGACCGTACCAAGATTATGCAAATTTTAGAAAGATATATAATGCCTATGTCATTCAAAAGAGAAAAAAATTCCACATAAACTGTAAAAAGTAAAATAATTTTATACAGTTTTGTTAAAAATAAATTAATGAAGGAATAGAGCTGTCATCATCGGTCTTAAACTTATTTTGGCCAGTGTGTGTGTGTGTGTGAGTCGCCTGACTGGCCTTGTAGGGTTTTCGAGCGAGATCGTTGCCAGTGCCCCTGGACTGGCTCTTGTGCGGGTGGCACATAAAAGACACCATTTCGAGTGTGGCCGTTTTCGTGCGGGTGGCACGTAAAAGCACCCACTAC
>NC_068984.1:65597895-65611705 GCF_001194135.2 Octopus bimaculoides
TATATATATATATATATATATATATATATATATATATATATATATATATATATATATATATATATTAGGAAGTTAAATGTTATGGCAGGTCATAGAGTTACCATTAGTTTCACACCTATAAAGTTCTTAGCATGTAAGGTGATCCATCAGGTTCAAATGGCCGAAGCCAGATATCTTCCTCCATGTATAAATTCATACATACACATCTCTGAGTGGTTGGCATTAGGAAGGGCATCCAGCTGTAGAAACTCTGCCAAATCAGATTGGAGCCTGGTGTAGCCATCTGGTTTCACCAGTCCTCAGTCAAATCGTCCGACCCATGCTAGCATGGAAAGCGGACGTTAAACGACGACGACGATACACACACACACACACACACACACACACACACACACACACACACATATATATATATATATTAAAACACACAAATACATTTATATATGCATATACCCACCTTTTTACAGACACTCAGATATACATATTCAACTATATACACAAGCAGATGTATACATTAATATCTCAATTAACACTCTACATGTGGTATTGAAAACGCTGTGTTAAATGAAACAGCACAGCATGGTGTCATTAAAATATGCAGTAAACAGAGCTATGGGCTAGAGTATCTATTTTCATGAGCGATATAAACAGAAATGAAGTGATTAACGTTGCCTCATGACTGAAACATCCAGAGACTTGCTGTCGCACCCTTCAAGCACTTGTTAACTTTAGATAACCTTACACAATATGGTGCTAAACACTGTAATATCAATTTATTTTGAAATTAAAAAAAACAAGTTCAATTAATATTTAATATCATTATGAAATTTTGAAGCAGGTTAAATTAATCAACTCTAGTCACAAGTACACTGACCTGCTCACCATTAATTCAGTAGAAAACAAGTGTGAAATATATACAGAATATGCTATAACTCAACTGTGGATTTAGGCTGTGAGTCTTTCTTGTACATTAGTCATTTTCATAAAATACAACATTATCTATCTTTTTGTGAACCTTTTCTCATTTAGCAAGTCATAGTAGCAGGATATTATGTCGAAGGTACCTTGCTTCCAGGCTCAGAATTCGTTTCTGTTTCCTCTTGTGCACTTTCAATCAGAGACTTGCTCAATAATCTGATCCATAATTTTCATAGTCTTGGTGAAGCTATCAGAGGAATTCGGTAGTAAGAATTTTGTCTGGCATTACTGGCACTACAGTATAGTGCATGCTCATTATGGATGCAGTGCTCTGTTAACTCCTGCAACTCTTTTACAAATAAATTCTTACCATGAGACTTGAGTAATTCCTCCAAATCTTAAACACTATAATTCTTATTCCTTTTATGAGCCTGCTCAATAATATCTCTAATGACAGCTGGTGCTAGTTTTTGTCAAATTCTAGATAATCATTGCATGCTTCTGCCTTCACTTCTTCTAAACTTCAAAAACTAAAGTTCTTGGCATTTTTATCTCAGGATACTATGATAATATCCATGGCTCTCATAATCTATTAGTATTTCAATAGTCTCTAAAGATGGTTTTGTCATAGCCATCTATTTCTTCAATAAGTTGTTTGAAAATGTGATGAAGGTAATGGCCTTTATATTAGAAACTACACCCTGGTCCATGGGTTAGAATAAGGAAGTAGTATTTAGTGGTAGGTAAACTACTTCAGCAGGAAGTCCAGTTTGAAGAGTTTTGACATTCTAAGAATGGCCTGAAGCATTATAAATTGCTGATAACACGAGAGAGTATTGGAAGAATTTTACAGAATTTTAGGACAGACTTGACATCTCATGAAGTGAAGAAAGCAAAATATCAGGAATGGTTCATAAGGTCTTTATCAAAGGATGGCACACATTATCATTCCCCATTGAAATTAGCTGCTGTGGTTTTCCAGCAAGGGCAATGTGCTATTTCCTACAGAAGATTGGTTTGCAATCCAAGCAATGGAAGAAAGTCAACATGGAGATAGCCATGGCAAATGAAACCATTTCAAGTTTATTGCAGTTGTCAAGTGATCACAGATTACTGGACTCTTCTGCAATCAAAGGCTAATTTTGATTTTTGCTGTCTCACTCAGGTGAAGCATACAAGTCAAGAGATAAAATGCTTGCAATATTGAGATGCCTGTTGAAGATATGGAATGGTTTCCAACACTGCAATAGCTTAACTCACCATTAGAAGAAGAACTTATAATATCTTTAAGTAGTTACAGCAGTTTCTACACAAGGCATCACTTGTAAAGGAAAACACTTGCATCTTGACTTTTATTTTCTTGAGGAAGAAGACAGTAAACAAAGAATGTATTCCACTTTCTTGTTAACTTTTATTATCTGTTATTATGCTTTTACACTTCTGCAAATTTCTTCTGAAAATTTCTTGCATAACAAATTTTATTCTCACTTCACATTTACACATTCTTCACTATGGAACAAAATTGAAGACTTGAAGCAACAAGATAAAGAATGAGATGATACAGGTAAAAAGGTGCTAAAAGTGTAATGGCACGTTAATTCAGCTTTTTTAAAAAATTTATATGATCTAAAAAAAAATTAATGTTTTAAAACTAAGACAGTTACACACATAAAATTTCACTGCAAATGAATACATATGTGTCACACTGTAAACACACCTGTAATTACATATACATCATGATGATGTCCATTATAAACACTTGAGTTTAGAAAGATATCTTTTCATACTTTATTCACCACAAAATCTTGATGCACACAATGTGGAATGTACATAGTTCAACGGTCAAAAATGACATTTCTATGAACACATTTCTTCTGTGTTTAGATGGTAAATTATAAGCTTCTCCCACTTTTATTTTACATTTGTTTCAAAAAGACTAGCCAAGTTATAATATATGCTAAAAACTATAACCCTCCAAAACAACTAAACCAGATGATTATTTGTGTGCGTGCATGTGTGTGTCTGTGTGCACAAGTGCTTTTGCTTTCTTGTAATTCTGCATTCACAGTAACTCACCTCTGACAAGATTTGCATTCCAGTTCAATCTATAAAGTTTATGCTTTAAAATTTTTTTTTCAGACTAGAAAATTAGAATGATAAAATATAATCTATTTCATCATTAAAGTCTGCCAAAACAGCTCAAACACAATAGACAGTTTATTGTAACCAGTTCAGTGTCTCACTCTCATAAATTCAATTTACAGCAGGGCCTATTCTTGGGACTTGATAAAAGACAGGTTTGGTATGTCATGTATATGTAAAAGTTTATCATCACTGTCACCATCAGCAGCAGAAGCTTCATCATCACTATTATCATTACCTTCATGTTAGAAAAATAAATTCCGATCTATTTTAGATGGAGCTCACATTTTATTACATATGCTAGAAGTAAAAATTGATTATGTGTTTGTATCTTTTAAAGAATTCTTTGGAAATACTGATGTAAGATTCATCAAAGTATATTTACCATATTCTATGTCACATCTTTAACGAAATAAAATAACTGATAGTTAAATGATGTAATACATTAAATCCCTGGTTATGGCACAATGTGGGAATGTAGTCAATGCCAATGCAACTAGTGGGAACATATAGTGAGATGGGCAAACTATGAACATTCCTATCCTCATAAGACCACAAAACAGTACTAGAACTGTATCCCAAAGAGGGTGAGCATAGGGAAAAACTACAAAATTTAGCATTCAAAATAAATTATCCAGTTGCTACACATGTGGCAGTAAACGCTGGTTAAAGGATTTACACACACACACACACACACACACACACACACATACACACACACACACATACACACACACACACACACACACATACACACAGAGACAGAACAAAAGCTATGTACAAGAACAATTCATGGTGATTGTCAGTCCTAAGGCAACGCTAGGTACAATTTATGAATAAACGGATAAAACTGTTCTTGAAGTGAACCATGAGACTCAAGAAATCCCGCTCCAAACACAACTGGTAAGGAGACGGAGAGTCACCACAGCAGCAAATATGACAGTGAAAATAACTGACCAGGAGATTTCCCCATTGATATATAAGGATGGTGATCAAGCTGAGGCTAAAGAAGATAAGACTTCTTAGGAAATATGGAAAATGATGCAATGAAAATTTCAAAAATTAATAAAAGCAAGTTCAAGAATACCATCTGTAAAAAAGAGAAAGCCTCTGCTGAGAAAGGACTCATCTCTTATGAAGAAAGGTCTATAATTTGTAAGGAAAAAAACCAACCTCCATTCAAATTGAAATGCAATTCACAACCATTTGCAACACTTAAACATCTAATAAGTTACTAATATGAAATAAAGAGCATGGGAAAGAAAGGGACTTAGTAGACATTTTAGTCATGCATTGTGAGGTATTACTTGTCATATATTAACTCGCCCACTGTAACTTGAGAGGTCCTCACAGACTATTCTGGATTATCCAACTATGAACTTTACAGAAGCTTGTAGAGGAGGTCAAGGAATGTGGGATATCCTGATCAAAGCAGGTGGACATTTAAATTTCATATAGATATATTTTAATTATTGTGTGTTTTGTTATAATTGTATAATTTATTTTGCATGAATATTCATGTTGCTTACAAAATTTTAGTTCATTCTCTTTGTATAACATATCTTTCCTATCCCATACACTATTGTAAGACCTCTGTTCAACATCCTTTAAAATTCGTAGTATTTCCTTGAGCCTTGTGACTAATAAAGAAACTTACTACTACTACTACTACCATTATTATCATTATTATTATTATTATTATAATTTTTTATTATTATTATTATTATTATTATTATTATTATTATTATTATTATTATTATTATTATCATCATCATTATTAAGGTGGTGAGCTGGCAGAATCATTAACATGCCATATGAAATGCTTGGCAGCATTTCGCCCATTGCTACATTCTGAGTTCAAGTTCTACTGAAGTCAACTTTACCTTTCATCTTTTTGGGGTTGATAAAACAAGTACCTGTTAAATACTGGGATCAATGTAATCGACTCATCCCCACCACAAAGAAAAATTACTGCCTTGTGACCAAATTTGAAACTATTATTTTCATTATTATTCAGAAGTCATATTTTTATCATGTGCATTCATTGCACTACTGAACACAGCTCTGTGTGCCTTGGGTATGTGCTGTGGTTTGTTGTGGTGTTCTTATTTTCACTGTATTGAAAGTGCTTTACGTAGGATGTGTGCAGTGCCTAGTAGTGCTGTTTTCTGCATGTTAAATACACTTGTAAGTCCTAGGGTTTTGGTTAGGTATTTGGGTGAATGTTGTTTTATCATACCTAATGCACCTACAAGGTTAAATAATAATAATTCTTTAAAATGTATAATAGGATATATTTATGTTTTTAGGCTTCACATTCGAGTTACCTCTATTTCTAGATCTTTGTATTTAGAAAGTTGTTGTTGTTGTTCATCTTTTTCTTTTTCTTCTTCTTCTTCTCCACCTTGTCATTATTATTATTATTAAGGTGGTAAGCTGGAAGGATTGTTAGAATATCAGAAAAACATACTTTGAGGCATTTGTTTTGACATTTTACATATAGAGTTCAGATGTTGCCAAGATCAACTTTGCCTTTAAACCTGCCAGGGTCAATAGAGTAAAGGATCAGCCAAGCACTAAGGTTAATTTAATCAACTAATCATCTCTACCTCTTTTGGCCTTGTACCAGCATTTTAAAGAATTATTATTACAATTGTTTAGCAGAGTTGTGAGAATTGTCATACAAATCTCCTTGGGGCATTTAGTTAAGGCACTTTATATACTGAATTCAAATCTATAGTATCAGTAAAGTACTGAGGTCAACGTACGTGATTCATCCTACTTCCCTAAAGGTTGCTGGCCTTGTGTCAAAATTACAAAGGAACATAATTATTATTTTAAAAAGTGAGATAGAACATCAGACAACTTATCTCAGATGTCAAATACTACCAAGTTTGTTTTTATAACATCAAGTCAATAAATAAAAATCCTCGTCAACAGCTGAAATTGATTCACCAAATGTAAGACTTGTGCCTCTTCAAGAAATCATTATCAGTAACTTAAATACATTATTATACATGTTTAGTTTTTACCTTCCTAACATCAAACATCTTTCTTCTATATTACATTGGTGAAAAATATAAATACTTTAAATGACTATGTCTTTAAATATCAAAAGATAATTACTTAATACTTCAGAGAATTTTGTTTAACTCTGTAAATCATAACAGATTGCAAGCTTTCTGAAAATTTATAAAATTTTAAATTCATATTGAATCAAATCAGAATATCAAAAATTGAGGATAAATGACTACTCTCTAAATTTTTGTAAACTTGTATAATATTAATGGTATGACAATGTTAGTTGTGATTTTTTTAAGGTACTTCATCTTTTAATATAGAATTATATTCTTTACTGTTAATAAAAGCTTTTAAAATATCATCATTTTGTTCACTTTTTTAAACATCATTTCAAACATAAGTTATTCATCAGCTTACTGAGTTTGTGACGAATCTCTTCAATAAGCTTTTTAACAATTGTAATGGCAACTAAGAATGCTGGCAAGTCTGGAATAATGGTGGTGCAACTTTTCTCAGTCTATTTTCTCTTTTGTTTTGGTAAAATACAATTCTCTTGAATTGCTTAGTCTAGAATCATGTTAATAAATAAAAAGAGAAATTTATTAGAAATTTGAATTCCTGTCAAGAATATATGCAAGAATAAGTATAAAACCCTTATGTTTTCCTATTCTATTTCAGAACATGTGTGCCAAATCAATTTATCAATTCAGTAATGGAATAATATTTTGCCAACCTATTGCATTTGTAACATTTGCAACATTGCCACTTCTGTAAATTGACCTATTCAGTGGCTACAAGTGGTGTTAATATCTCTAAAGATATTTCCTATTACATTTAATGTGAATAAAATCCCCTCTTTTTAGAACATTCCTGAAATTGTTCCATCTCTGAGGATATTATCCAAGAATTTCTCCAAGTACTTTGGGTTATAAACTGGATTAGTGTCTAAAAACCCAAAAGACACTGTCATTGTCAATAAATTTGCAAATAAAAATCTAAATTAATATTTCAATATTTCATTTCTATATGTAATGAGTATACTCTACTGCTTAGAAATGACAGCTTCTATTCTTTTGACAACTATTGAATAGTTTAAATATAGAGATTAGGAATTTAACAATTTAAAATCCAATACTGTAATCCTTCACCATATCGTGGTTTACCTATCATGGGTCACCTATCGTGGTTTATTATTTAAGCCTACATCGATTCATCCATGGTGTTGTTCTGCATTAATAATAAATTAAATATATGCAAATTATAAGAATAATAAAAAAAATACACGTGGGGGGGGGACGTAACATCCGTGATAATCGAGGGATTACTGTAGCAACAAAATATGCTTGAAATTTATGTTCTAAATGTAGTTCAAGAAAGTTACTTATATAATAAAACTAATTATTACATGAAATCTGAAGAAGATTTAACCATATTGACATGTCTTTCAGGAAATGCTAGTTCATTCTTAACTCATGATAATTTTAGTAACTATAGGTTTAAATTTTCATAGCATATTCATCCTAAGTCCATATATAGCAAGGCTTTCCACAAACAAACATTATTGGTGCTCAACTAAGAAGATGATGCTACTTTGACTCGATCAAGTGGATTTGCAAAAGGTTACAAATTTGAAAGGAAATTATATAACTAATTTAATCAAACTCAGTACATTACAAGAGGTTGTATTGCTTCAAGAGATTTTAAAGACAGAGTTAACTGGTATCATTGAAATTCACCTTATAGGATTGAGTCAAATGCTTTGCTGTTCAACCTATCCACCATCAGTGAAATTAATTTTATTTACCATTGAATTAAATCACTTAAAAAACTGGATTTTAAGAGAGCCTAATAAGAACTAATCACTACCAAAAATGTCCCCAGTTATGTCGTACAATATTCCTCCACTCTCATAAAGGCACAGTAATTTTAGGTGTAACATGAAACATTTTGAAGTCTTTTTTACTTATTTTCATAGGCATATCATTTTATGATAACTCTAAAAAGGAGCTGGAAACAAAGAGTGTCAGTGAAAAGTCTAAACGGAGGAAGAATTGGCTGTTTATGATTACAAAAATAACATCTGTTGGAGAGGAAAACTAATGTCAATCATAAAAAGGACAAGGAGATAAGTAGAATACATCTACAAGGGAAAATGATTTGATTCAAGAAATAGTGATTATTCAAAGAGACTTGGCTGAAAAATTTAGAATTTTAAGTTTAACTATATGGCATAATGCTAACAAATTTCATAACTGACTATATAGTTAAAAGGCTCACACTTAATTGAGTTTTAGCATGTGATTAAAGGAAAAAATCTATAATGTAAGTTTAAAAATTTATTTTTATTCAAATTTTCCACTTCGTAATGAATTCTTTTAACAACTACATATAATTGAAAAACATAAAAATCTATATGAAAATATTTACCAATTGTTCCAGTAAACACATTTTAAAACAGGTAGAATTTAAACATAAAGCAAACAAAAGAATTATATAGAAAAACAAGGATTACAGTCCTCAAATATGATTAAAACAATACATATGTTTTAATCAAAAATTTTATTTTTGTTTCATTATTCAGACACTGCCTTCAGCTAGTACTAGCTCTAATCATTTATGAATCCTAAATAGACAAAACAAGATCAATTTTATAGAAGTCATGAATTCTAATGACCAATTTGCTTTATAAAAATAAGAACCATATAGCTAATCAATAGAAATCAATTATCAGGAATCTCATCAAGTTAGTTCAACAAAGTGAGACAGAACCAATTCTTACATGTTTAACTATCTTACAAAATATTAAGCAAGTAAGCTTCAGATATTGTAATAGAAGTAACATTTTCTTTTGTCAATAATAGTGGTGTAAACATTTACAGGTAGTTACAAGATCAACAAAAAAATAAAAAATAAAAAAGCTACTGTAACTATAACTAACCAATCACCTTTATGATAAGTAGCTCTTATCAATCTGTAAATGAATATAGATTATCTAAGATGCCGGTATTTACAGATTAATCAACTACATAAATAAGAAGAAAAAAAATCATCAATTCAGTAGAGCAAATCATTTAAGTAAGAATATATTAGAATTTAAAATGCAGCACCATGTTATATCACTTGTTAATTTGTTAATATACGTTTCAAATACTATATTTTATATTTTTGAAACGTTTTGGTGAGTATGTGTATTTCTACAAGGAAAATTACCTTTTACCACAACACACACACACACAAACAGACACACAATATATGTGTCTATAAATATACATGCACACAATATAGATAAATGTACATGCACACATATACACACAAACATATGCATGAGTGCTAGTGTGTGTAATAGATAGATAAATAGATAATAAGATATGTCTACATATGCATACAAATGTGTGCATCTGTATGTATGCATGTATAAAACGTCTGATTTATTACACAAATATTCCATGTGTCAGACAGATAAACAAGTCATTCCAGACACAGAGACCTTGTGTATGCAAATATTAAAATCGTTTCATCTAGCTTTCTAGTTAAAAGTACGTAACCAACATATCTGTGTTTAGTAATATTATCATTCTCAATCAATTGTAATACTATTAAGAATAGGCATGGTTATGAGTACAGGTGTGGCTGGGAAATGTGCTTCCCAACCACATGGTTTCTAGTTCAGTCTGACTGTGTGATACTTTAGCCAAGTATTTTCTACTATAGCCCCATTCAACTAAACCTTTGTGAGTGGATTTCATACATGGAAACTGAAAGAAGCCCACTATATATATATATATATATATATATATATATATATATATATATATATATATACATACATATATGGCCACTCTAGGTGTTGTGCTTTGAAACGCAATTTTATCATAGTATTTTAATTATATTTAAGGCAAATTTTGACATACTTAATAACTGATCTATGTTCTTTAATAATTTCCTACTTATTTCACACAGAAAACATTCCTAAGCAAAGGTGCCCTTAATTATGAACTTGACAAAAAAGGACCTCCACTTACTTTTCTTGCATGAGTTCAAGCTTGGACACGATGCCTCCCAAGCTGCTGCTAATATCAACAGAGCCTGGGGAGACGGGTCCACAAGTGATCACACAGTACTAAGGTGGTTTCAGAAATTCTGTAGTGGTGATGAGAGCCTTCAGGATGAAGAAGGTAGAGGACGGTCATGCAGTCTTGACAATGAACAACTATGAACAAAACCCACATCAAAGTGTCAGAGAAATGTCTCAGGCACTTGGTGTCAGTATTGCAACAGTTTCATGCAATCAGAAGAAGATTGGTAAGGTGAAAAAGCTCAATAAATGAGTACCACACGAGCTCAATGAAAATCAAAAAGTTAGGCATTTTGAAGTTTGCTCAATGCTCTTCCTGCAAAACACCAGTGATCCTTTTCTTGACCAAATAGTCACTTGTGAGGAAAAGTGGATCCTTTATGATAACCATAAATGACCAGATCACTCGCTTGATCGTGATGAGTCACCCAAACATTTCCCAAAGCCAAAGTTGCATCAGCAAAAGATTATGGTGACCATCTAGTGGTCTGCAATTGGTGTTGTCCATTACAGCTTTCTGGAAGCCACTCAGAGCATTACAGCAGAAGTTTATTGCAATAAATTCAATGAAATGCATGCTCACTTGCAAAAAATGAGAGCTGCATTGGTAAATCAGTGTGGCCCAATTTTACTCCATGATAATGCAAAGCCACATGTTGCAAGAAGGATGCTGAAGAATTGAGATACAAGACTTTACCACATCCTTCATATTCTCCTGATCTTTCACCCACCGACTACCATTTTTTTAAAACAATTAAACACGTTTTTAAGTGATAAAACTTTCAGGCCCAAACCAGAGGTGGAATCAGCTTTCAAAGATTTCTTAGCATCAAAGCTAATAAGTTTTTGTCGACAAGGAATAAATAATCTCGTTGATCGATGGCAGAGATGCATAGATGTTCACAGCTCATATTTTGACTAATCAAAACATTTTTATTGTTAATTTTGGCCACAGCTGGAGTTGTTCAAGAGGAAATGGCTCTTCTTTTTCTCTTAGAAAGGGCTTTTTATATTTTGGTGCTTTTCTTTCCCACTACACTGACCAAGACTATATATTTAACCTCCATTAGCAATGAGGTAAAAAAAAGTTTTTTTGAATGGTTTCCCTGGGATAAAGTATTACAGTTAGTGATGTTCCACATTAGTATATAAATTTAAATGCTACGCATACCAGTATATATGTGTACGTGAACACACACACACACACACACACATTCCAGAACATTAATAAGACCCTTGCATATAAACACATGTAATAAAAAAAAAAGTAGGGTAAAGATATACCAAATAGACCATTTTGTGAAAGCCCACTTATTGTAAATATTGATATTTGTATATATTTGTATATAAGCAAAAAGTGTAAACAAAGATTCTAAAATTCCTTTAAACCAAACTACTATTAGTGGTTTTCTACAAAAGAACAGATAAACATAACAGATAAAATTATAAATTAAATCTACACTTGATATGAAATAACCTTTGAAATAAAAAAAAATTCTGTTTATTGATTTCTTTAAAGGAATACTAAGTCAACTATTTCAGACATACAGGAATTTCTTTAATTGATTTTCCCACTAGTCTAATCCCATTGAGAACATTGCTAATATTTTACTTTCAAAAATGACCCTTTTTTGGTTTTTATTTTTGAGCAATATCAGAAGAATTTATCAGTTTACTCCATACTAAATAATACTATTCTTAAGTTTTTATCTATTTCTTATTATCAACCAATTTGCCAAAGTCAGCATTTTAGGATAATATCAATATTCACGAAGACTGTTTTCTTTATTAAAGGAGACAGCATGGAGAAGGCATGAGACTTCAGTTTACCAAGAGTGTTTCTTTTTCAGATACATGGATACAGACAGACAGATTCACATTCACACACACATTCACAAACTTACTACAGCCAATATCTTATGCTGTGTGTTTGCATTTAGATCATTGCTATAGCTTCTATTAGTTTCTAGTTTACACTAGCAGTATATTACTTCAGGTACAATAGGTTAAGTAAATGAATAGAAATAATTATTTACTCTGCTTCATTGATTTACATTTTTTATTTATTTCTCTTAGTTACTTGTTTAGCTTCTTAGTTTAGCTAATAGTTGCATACGAAAGGATAATTTCTAATTAAAATCATTAAGAAATTTAATTGAATAAAAAAAAAAAAAATCAAAGTTTTCTAAAGAAATTCATCTAAGTGTCCTTTCCTACTCATGATTCTGCAATAGCACTTTGAATCATTCTACTTAGCATATCTTCACATTAATAAAAGCATTTCATATAAGTCAATATTTCCTGAGGTGGTGTGAATTGATCTGTTAATATTTATACAAGAGTTGTTAGATTATGTGTACACACATACACACATGACAACTAATGAATGGAATGTCCTGCAGCAGAAATTCTATGTGTGTTTTGTGTGTGCATATGTATGTGTAATATATTCATTCTATTTGCTTAGGCTTCAGATCAAATCCATAAGTAATTTCAAATAAAATACTGAGAATTTGACCATTTAAGTCTTATTTTTCATCTCAAATGTGAAATTTAAAAAAGAATTCAAGCAACTGTTTGGAACCAATATCAATTTTCTGCTGTATTTTTATTTCTGGTCATGTGAAATTGATCAGCTATGTTTTCTATATTTTTAATGTTTTTATGCTGTTAGTTTCAAGCTTCTTCAAAATTTTAATTTACAACAATAAATCCATACTGCTGAGGAATGAATTCTTAAGAGTGTGCTCAGTATTAGCTTCACTATCACATCCGTATTTATATACAAAATTTCAGAAAAATCTTTTTACTTTATTCTTTAGAGATTAACACAGATTTTCAGGATTATAGCCTTATGCTAAAAAATTAAATTTTATGTCATTTTCATTTATGGTCATTTAACATTTTTTTTTTTTTATCATACATGAAGTTTCAATTTATCAAAAATTTTCATTCTTCCACTAATTTATTTCTGTAGCCTACAAAATATTTTTGTTCTTCAAATATCTGTGACTTTCAAGTAATTCTTGAAACTTCAAATTATTTTCAATCAGTAAAAATGCATAATAATGTATTTAAGAATTGACTCTTAATAACATTGCAAGTCTGTGAGAAAGTTATAGATCATTAACATTTTTTTTCAACTGTTGAATGAAAGTTGGCTGAGTATTATACAAAACAGGTATTGAAAAAATCAGAGTTTAGGTGTCAGAATTGTTAGTGTATCAGACAAAATATTTTAAGTTCTAAGATCAAGCCCTGCTGAGGCTAATCTTTCATCCTTTATGGGTTGATAAAATAAAGTACTAGTAAAGTACCAGGATAAGTTTATTCAATTAACCCCGCTTCCCATAAATTTCAAGCGTTGTGCTTATATTAGAAACAATAACACAGATAATTTTCAAAAGTATGTTGGATGTTTGAGCAGCAAATTATTGAAGAGAAAATACATCATTTACATTTGACAGAGATTTGTCCTCATCTTGTTTGTTGTTAACACAACGTTTCGTCTGATATACCCTCCAGCCTTCTTCAGGTGTCTTGGAGAAATTTCGAACCTGGGTTCTCATTCCTAAGGTATTTTTCGATGTTATTATTATTATTATTATTATTATTATTATTATTATTATTATTATTATTATTATTATTATTATT
>NC_068984.1:65611867-65622289 GCF_001194135.2 Octopus bimaculoides
ATAATAATAATAATAATAATAATAATAATAATAATAATAATAATAATAATAATAATAATAATAATAATAACATCGAAAAATACCTTAGGAATGAGAACCCAAGTTCGAAATTTCCCCAAGACACCTGATGAAGGCCGGAGGATATATCAGCCGAAATGCTGTGTTAACAACAAACAAGATGAGGACAAATATCCATCAAATGTAAATACTGTACAGAATTCCTCATCTCTTAAATATAGAACTGTAAGAGATAGTAGTTAGTTACTTCACAGGATAAGTTGAATTATTTCAGAAATGCTTCAGGTAAAATATAATCAAATGAGAATAGGATCTAAATGTTTCTAATTTAGGGCAGCGTCAACAACTTTGAAGCAAGTAATTCAGTGGATACCTTTAACCCAATACTTAACTAGTACAATATTTTAGCAACCCCAAAACAATAAGATGGAAACTTGACCTTGGTGGGATTTGAACTCAGAATGTAAAGAGCTGTAATTAAATACTACAAGACATTTTTGTCTGATTCCTTAATGCCATGTAAATAGTGATATAATACAACGTTTGTTTTCATATTTTCTTTGTTTTTGTGTTTTAAGTAAAAACTATTTCAGTTTCCTTTGCCCTGGGATAGATACTATTCTGGGAATATTTGTAACAATTGTTTAGAGTTCCAGAGAGAAATTCATACGTTAATATTTTGAATACAACGAGTTTTCAGCAATTATGAGCTTTTCAGTTAACCTTCACAACATTCAATTTACTGTATGCTAAATGTAATATGAGACCTCAGCTAGTTATATTTCAATAGCTAAATCTAAGTAGATTAAACACAGTAGTTTAACCAGCTACTCAGATAAGCTCCACTCTAAACGTTTCAGTAAAATTAGTAAGTACTGGAATTAATACATTACCTTCACATCATTTCTATACACATGACTGCAGTTAAGTTTAAATTGATGACACTTTATCATTAATTCAAATAAAATTTCTGAATAAATGTCTATAACGTGAACTTCCTAGAGAGATTTGAACAATTAGTTCCAAAAATTCAATCCATGCAAGAACCATTCTCTTCTGCACTCAACACTCTCTACTTTGCAGAACAGAGTTTCTACTATCTCTTCATAGTTAGTGATTAGTATTATGAAATGCATATGGATATAATTATAGGAATCCGTAAGAGAAATATTTATATATGATGAACCTATGCAACCATGTTTAAATTAAAATGCTCATAGAGCTAGCAGAGGAACAATAACAAATGAGAAAAAAAACTATATTTTGGATATATTTCCTCTACTCTTCCTACATGCTTACATAATCAGTGCTCATCTACATAAATCTTCTTCAATACAAGCATGACGCTTATCATAGTAACTGATAAAAATAGCTAACCAACAGTATTAAGTTAATTATTTTTCTATCCATATTCACATTGGAGATTATGTATTTAGTTCATTATATTTATACATGTCATAGTTTACCCATCTTCAGAAAACTTCAGATGATTTGAAGCTGGACAAATACGTAATATTTCACATATAATAATAGAAAAACAAAAAAGGACATTAAAAACATGCTCAAACACCAAAACAGGATAGACAGCAGAGTGCCAACAAAAGAAAAGAAATGAATACCGACAAATGATTGTATGAACTAACACTCCCACTCTATCTCTAAGGATTACACATCAAATATTTGCAAAGTGATAAATTGATATAAAACTCCAGCTGCTTTTTTCTACATAATTTTTTACACAAGCATGCACATATGTGCATACATATGCATACCCATTCAGTCGTTTACACTCATTCATGCACATTCACTTATTCATACTCTCATACAAATTGTCCCACACACGCTTTCATATAAATATTACCAAACACAGACATATATGTACACATATTGATCAATTCATTTATGATTTAGAGTTATGTAAAACAAAATTAAATCTAAGTGGAGAGAAAGAAAATTAGATCTATGCTAAAAGCAACAAGCTGATGCTGTGCCATATACGAGGTCCCTGAATACTTCACGGCCTCCAGTGTGCTTAGAGAGGAATTTTGTATATTATAAATATCCTGCAATAAGGCTTCAGGCTTCACAAGATGTAGAGTAAAAAAGTGAACAGAAACTAAGTGCAAGATTTTGGGGAACAAAAAGGTACAGTATGATAAGATAAAAATCTTTAGGGCAGTACCAGATGAACAGTACAAAATAAAATGTATTGGCTAACTTAAATGGTGCAGACTTGACCATGTCTTTAAGAAGGCTCCATTGTATTCCCAAGGTTCTGAATTAGAATCTACAGCTTTGGTAAGTTTTCTACCATATATAGAATTGGATTGATCCAAGTGTGAGAAGAATAGGATAGTTGGAAACAATAGAAGCCTATCAGATAGGCTTCCATACCGATTCTTGAGTAGCTAACAAAACCCATCACCCAGTTTAGCACCACCATCTGGCTCTTGAGAGCTTTTAGCAGAATTTATTCTCTTCCAAGCATTCTCTTACCAGATCTTTGGTCTGATAATAGATTACTCTATATTTTCATGAAGCAAAATCACGGTGCAAATACAGCCTGCCATTAATCTACAATACACCAAATAAATGAGATATAAATGTGATTCAAATTTTTGAATAATTGGAATTATACCCATCTCACTCATTGTTAATACGCACTGATATCAATCCAAGACAGAATTCCAGTTTCAAGACCTTTTCATGACATGAAAATACATAAGCCCTCAAAAGTTCTAACCATTCCACAAAGCACAAACTGTCCCACTAATATATACTGTTATTCTTTTACAAATTCCAGTCAGTGGACTGTGGCCATGCTGAGAATCACTGTCTTTCTTCTTCCACTAACATTATTAAAATAACCTCTAAAATAAACCTACTTTCATTCCCATCCAGTCCTCTAAGCATCACTTGTTAGTCCTTAGTCCATAATAAATTTCTGTTACTAAGCAGAAGTCAACCCACTAATATGCATGCACACATGCGCGTGTATGTGTGTGTGTAATGAGTTGTTTTGAGTTTTTTTCTCCTACCATTATGGCTATGGCCTCTTCTCTATTACAACTGCAAATTTATTATTACATACAACTAGTATTACTCGAATTTCTAGCTAATACTGCACATTTCATTTCTAATATGTCCCTCACTCTAGGCCACCTACAAAACATATTTCCAATTCTTTTTTTCTTTACAGCTTCTACTCTTTATCTCATTCACTTGACCCTGGGGTATTTCTGTTTTCCCACTGCATCAAATGCAAAAGTTCGAGTTGAAGATTAACTACAATACTCAAACAGTCTGACAAGCTCAGCAAGAGCCATATGTCTTACCCTCCCTTCAATAGATTAAATATTAATGATAAACACATATACACATGCACACACGTGTGTGCAAATATAAAATAATAGTAGAAATGTTTCATGAAAATTAATACAAATTTTTATATATATGTGAGATTAAGAGGTTAGAAATGAATGAGAAAGAAAGAGACAATATATACACATAGTTCCTGAGTTATAATTTTCTGAAATCATCTCAGATTACTTAAGATACTTCAGTGGCAAAATAATTCATGACTTAACAAGTATTACCAAAGGACAAAATATAGTGATGTTTATATTCTCTAAGGTATATTTAAGACAGTTATTTTATTCATTACTCTTGGTTCACTTGTAAGTTTCCATAAAGAAATGTTATCAAAGAGTCTAGGATTTACATTATGAAATAATGAACTATAATATTACTTGGCCCAAGTATTTTCTTAATACAAAGAAATCAAATAATTTTTATGACATTTTCTTGAAAAGGAAACTTCTAAAATTTTTTCTACTCAAAATTCTGGGAAAAAAAGAAGAAAAAAACATTAAGCAGATTCAAAAGAAATATTTGATTTTAAAGAAAAAAAAAGTGAACATTACATTGTTGTGAGTTTTGTAATTGCTGAAATTGGAATGTTAACACTCATATAAATTAATGAAATATTAAAGAGAATTTTTCATGTAAAAACTACATTTGTGATATAAGTTCACCAGCTTTTTGAAAGTAGAGGTTGCATAAGTAGCTACTTCTCTACAACACACATATTCACATACTCATACATAAAGTAATGATGGTCTAAGTAATACAAAAGGAACTTCGAAGCAGAATATGTGAAACAGAAAATACAGTAATTTTTTAGAAGTAACATTTTAATTAAATATAGAATATATCTTACCATCAGCAGAATCAACAGAATTTTAAAGTGTGGTACTTACCTGAAAAAGAAAGAGATAAAAGAAATATTAGTTATCTGTAAACTATACACACACACACACACACACACACACACACACACACATATATATATAATATTTGACTCTTCTATTTGTTTCAGTCATTTGACGGCGGCCATGCTGGAGCACCACCTTTCGTCAAGCAAATCGACCCCAGTACTTATTCTTTGTAAGCCTAGTACTTATTCTATTGGTCTCTTTTGCCAAACCACTAAGTTACAGGGTTGTAAACACACCAGTATCAGTTGTCAAGCGATATTTGGTGAGGGGACAAACACAGGCACAAAAACATATATATATATACGACGGCTTCTTCCAGTTTCCATCTACCAAATCCACTCACAAGGCTTTAGTAGAAGACACTTGCCCAAGGTACCATGCAATGGGACTGAACCGAAAACCATGTGATTGGTAAGCAAGTTACTTACCACACAGCCATTCCTGTGCCCATGCATATATATTCCAAAAATATAACTGTCAAGCAACATTTCAAGGAACCAAATAGATGAAACACCTTTAATCTAATGTGCATATATGTATATGGTTATGCATTTATGATGGTGCATGGGTTGATGAATCATGTTTATGGTGTTTAGGTATAGGCATAGGTTCTTTTATATGCAATGGAAAACACAAATATGCACATACATTTTCATATATACTTCTACAATATTGTGAATAAGTGCATCCCTCAAAGTTCAATACTCAATGTTTAAATGACTTTGTACATATTGCATAAATAGATCTGCATGTTTATTGAGTGAATAAGGCAAAAAAAAGAACGTGTTTTTGTGTGTGCATATGTATGAGAGAGAGAGAGTGTAATTTTATGCATGCCTAGTGAATAAATATGTGCATACATGAAGGATGTATATACTATTGTAATATGTATGCAATCAAATGAACAGATACTTGCCCCATGTGAAATTTCAAGAACCTTATATTTATTTCTTCCAATTTCTACTTTTCTCTCAATCAGTTCTCTCAAGTGAACCTAATTGTTTTCCTTCTCCCTAACTTTCCAAATTGTTTTCCATCTAAATTTGGTAAAACAACTGAGCTTAATATATTGTTCTAAAAAGTTTTATATGTTATGTGTATTTTATTGTAATGGCGCATTTACTCAAGTCCTTTTCTTAATATCTGTTCACATTTGACTTATATACAGTTAAAAGGAACAACATTCCATTCTACATCCATCACACTTTAAAACTATAGCAAAATTTTCATACTCAATGATTATTTCCTTCATTAAATGTAATTCAAATACCCTAAATGAGCATTATATTGATTCCAGAAAAATAGAGGGTGCTTACATGTTGGGTTTTATAAAGAGAATCAGAAGTAGCATGACTTGAATATTACCAAGAACACTTACCCACTTATCTAGACATGTTAAGCACTTTAAAAAGTCACATTCTGCTGATTGCTAAAGGTCTAATCCTATAAACTACATACAATTCATTTAGACCAAAATCTATTCTTTTCAACAAGTAAAAAATAAATAAAAGCTGCATGTATTTTCTATGATAGAACAGTATTAACACTTTTAATGTTACTCTTCATTTCTGTATATTTTCCCAGTTATATTGTTACCTTTGAAGTAAATATTTTCTCACCTCAGTAGGCCTATTTACAGATATCTCTTGGTATACGATTCATATAAATTCAAACTCACAATATAACTAAACATAATAGAAAAGCAAAACAGATCAATGTAAACAATTTGTGCACACCTCTTTCTGTTTACTTTGTTCTTTCAAACTGATTTAAAAATTAAAAACAATAAGAAAAAAATAAGCAATATTATATTTTAAATATGTAAGACATATTCTGGTAACTAAGATAAACTATTGTTCTTGAATAATAATGTTATGTTAGAATGTGGAAATTTGCACAAAAATAAAAATTAAAATCAGCGAAAGTTCTTCTTTTTTGTTAATAGTGTTAAAGTAAATATGCTCATTTTACACAGACACACTCACACACACACACACGTATAATCACAAAGTACATCCAGAATAATATGTTTTTCCCCTAGAGAAGATTTTTCCAAAATAACTATGTTTTAGTAAAGGTTTGAAAGTTAGCTCTGATGAAAGTAAACTTTAAAATGCACTTCTTTTTTTTATTATTTTATTTTCAATCAGTGAAGTTGTCTTATAATGGCCAAACATTGATTGATTTTGCATAAGCAACTCCATTTTTGTATCATGACATAATTTTTTTCTACTAACAAAATATACAAAATGCACCATTTTTTCTATTTTCTGCTTGAGTTTTTAATCCATTAGAGAGAGCAAGGAAGGAAAATACCACACACTAATAAATAAAAGAAGTAAAAGATGTCAAGAGACATTTACTGTATTGATGTCATAGTAACATTTTCCCTGAAATGAAATTCTTTGGCAAGATGAAAAACTATAATAGCAATTTATGTAACTCTGAAGTAAAATGTGAATTTTTTTTTATGTTTAATTTTCTCATGTTGACAAGAGTTGGGCAGATTTTGAAATTTGAATATTTTCTTCTTGCAAAAATATGCTTTATGACCTTAATCGCTTCTATGCATTAACCCTTTTATTTTTTTACAAATTTCATGAGTCTGCCTCTAGTATTATGATACAAAACCTCTCGTTTTAAAGTATATATATTGATATTTAAATATTTCATTAAAATATTATTCATTATGCGGTGTCAAAATTTTCATTGTGCAAACTGTGACCTGGTCTCTGTAAAGGTTACACTGGATCTCAGTGTTTGTGCAACATGTATCCTCTACACAACAACAATTTTAGTTGCAACACATGGTCTTGGGTCAAATCACTTGCATGGCCAGTACACCTTTCATCAAAATATTTTCAAAGAACCTATCTAGTTAGGTAAGAATTTAAGTCCCAAACACCAAACTGATGATGCAAAAATTAGTTATCTTGATAAATCCCCACAATGTTTGATAACTTTCACAATTAACTGAAACATATGGGCCTAAGGTTTCTCAGACATTTTATCACAAGAGAGTTAAGCAATCCATCATTACATGATGAACTACATACTTTCTTCTGAAGAAATTTTATTTAATTGACTATTTTTTAGTGTATTTTGACTATTTTTTTAGTGTATATCTTTTAACATATCACCCATTAATTTTTTAAATCAAATTTATATACCATTAGTCCATTTGAATTAATTCCCCAAACTCATACAATTTTGTTTTATATGTGCAAAATACTAGTAACAAAAGTCTCCATAACTCTTTTTTTTCTATACATAAATTTCTTCAAATGATAATGAAGTAATGAGAAGACTATGTAAATATTATAAATATAACAGTAAACAGTAAAGAAGTCCAGATTTGATGGGTTGTATAATAATAATAATAATAATAATGATCCTTTCTACTATTGCCACAAAGCAGGAAATTTTGTGAGGAGGGGACTAGTTGATTACATCAACCATAGTGTTTCACTGGTACTTAATTTATCGACTTTAAATGCATGAAAGGAAAGTCAACCTCTGCAGAATTTTAACTAAAGGCAGACAAAATGCAGTTAAGCATTTTGCCCAACATGCAAACGATTCAGCCAGCTCACCACCTAGATAATAATAATGATGATGATGATGATGATGATGATGATGATGATGATGATGATGATGATGATGATGATGATGATAATAAGAAGAAGAAGAAAAAGAACAAGAATAATACCCTTTTGGGATTGATAAAGTACCTACCAGTCAATTTACTAGGGTCGATGTAATTGACTAGCCACCTCCCTCCAAATTTTAGATATTGTGCCGTCAGTAGAAAAGATTATTATTATTATTATCATTAACATCATTTATGGTTGCCCTTCAGTATAACTTTATTCCAGCTGCCTTAGTACTGGGCATCCTCTGGAGGCCAAAAGTAGCAAGGGCACTTTTGTTTTGCTATGCATGCTAAAATTATCACTACATTTATTCCATTTTAGATTGATAGTGCTTTCCATAGTATATGGGCTGTACCCATCAAGGTTATCTTTTGTAGTTAATGGTGATTGGAGTTACCAGGGAGTTGCTTGATATACTTATCAGCTCCCTTCTTTATCATTTCCAATGCACCATTATTATTATTATTATTATTATTCAGTAGTTTTATTTTTATAACGTGTTTTCACTTCACTACCGAGCGCAGCTCTGTGTGCCTTGGGTATGTACTGTGGTTTGCTGTGATGCTCTTATGGTTGTGTGTATTGAAAGTGTTTTGCGTATTATTATTATTATCATCATCATCATCATCATCATCATCATCATCATCATCATCATCATCATCATCATCATCATTATTGTTATTATACCATAGTGAACAAACTCTATTTGGTTTGCACTGAATCTACAGCCCATTTAGTCAGAGATTATTCCAGATTCCATGGGGTTTGAACATCTAAGAGTACAAAATCTTTCCCTGAATGGAAGACCAGTCCACTGTAGGGTTAACCACTCTATCCCAGCTGTTACTAGTATACCAGTGAAATGAATTGTTTTGATTAATACTATCCAATCCCAAAATCACACACTAATATTTGGGTCCAACACCAAAACCCTTATATATGCCATGAGCTTTCACATACTATTCAGCCACATATTTTACACTTAATCTATCACTCCACCCCATCTCACTGTTTTAAATTTCTTTTTCTCCACCAGGTGCAGGCATGGCTGTGTGGTTAAGGAGCTCATTTTGCAACTATGTGGTTTTTGGTTCAGTCTCCCTATGTGGCACCCAGGTCAAGTATCTTTTACTATAGCCCCAGGACAAACAATAGCTTGTCAGTGGACTTGATAAACAGAAACTGTGTGGAAGCCTGTTGTGTGTGTGTATATATTAATTATAGCTTAATGTGTGCGCTTTGAAATGTTCCGAAAAAGTATTATTCCATATATCTGTGTGTGCATGTGTGCATGGTGTGTGTGTGTGTGTGTGTGTGTGTGTGTGTGTGCATGTAGAGCTTTGTGTTTATTCTATTCTACTACTGTTTGTCTACATCCCCAAAACTTAGCAGTTCAGCAAAAGGGACTGATAGGATATAGAATATGTGGTAGTACTGGAGTCGATATATACAACTAGACGCTTCAAGGTGGTGCTCCAGTATGGCCAGAATCCTATGACTGAAACAGTAAACTACTTCCCTCCACCCTCTATTTTAACCTGTCTTACCATTCTACTTTTCCCCTCTCTTCACCAAGGTGATACAATATTTTGATACAGTTAAATGCACTGCACTTAACATATTTCTTATTTTACATTTTCTCTTTCCTAATTCCTTGTTTCTCTCTTCCACTCCCACCACCACCACTACCACCACCTCCAGTTTTAGTTTTGCTCCCCTCTCTTCTTCCTTCTTGCCTTTGTTCCTCACCTACATTCTCTTTATCTCTCTTCTTTTTTTCCTTATTTCCCTACCTTCTTTCTTTACATATTTCTTACTCCCTTTTTCCATACCTTATTTAATTTAGCATCCCTTCTTTCCATATCACATCCTCTTTCTGCTTACTTTTGTTTCCCCTATTTCTCCTAGTATGTTTCTTCTCTCTACTTCCTACATTTACTTTTATTTCCTTTCTCTATTTTCTTCTCTCTTTTCACCTCACCCACTTTCAATACATATTTTTCTATCCTTTTCTTACAACCCTCTGGCTACATATACACCTCTGCTTCTCTATTTCATTTCTTCTTTAATGCAGCCAATCTAACCACACCACTATTTTTGCCTAAATCACTTGCCGCATGCATTTCTTTATTCATCTATTTATCTATTTTGATGTCAAAGTTTTTATTAGCCTTGCTTTCATTCAATGTTTAATGATATTGGCAGTTAAATGTGAAATGTTGTTTTTAAAACTGGCAACATGAAACACCAAAAACAAAAAACAAAATACAGTAAACACAATTCTACTACTATTGCTATATGCATGTTATATACATATATGCACACATGCATATATACTCACAAATATATACACATATATGAATATATATCTATATAAACACATATATATATACATATATATATATATATATATTTCTAAAATTTATTTTGCTGCTCTATGATTAATAATGGTATATATATATATATATATATAT
>NC_068984.1:65623013-65626410 GCF_001194135.2 Octopus bimaculoides
ATATATATATATATATATATATATATATATATATATACATATTTCAATGGCTGCAGACACTGGAGTCTGATGAGACGCCTATAAGGCTAAGAACTTTATGAATGTAAAACCATCAGTTACTCTATGACTAGACATATAATTAACCTCCTGTAAATACACTACTCCTCTAACTTTTAAGAGTGTGCTTCTTTTTGGGATATATAATCCCCTGACAATATGAGTATATGCATATATATATATATATAAACAATATATGAGTATATGCATATATATGAACATGTATGTACATACCGTCATCTACATGTACATATAGATACATATCTGGGTGCATGACGTTGCAAACAAACATGGACAAAATGGTAAACAAGTTACAAAAAACAAGCAGGCCACATAGAGAACATATCCTTCATCAGCTGCCACCATTAAAACACTGGAGTTTCGAAGAGTTGGGGCAGGACGCATCGTTAAAATGGCTCTTCCCACGAACACAAATTAAATTTTTTTTCTTGGAGGATAGTGGAGGACGGAAAACAAGACAGGAAAACGAAACGGTGATCCTCTATGATTTAATTTGTGTTCGTGGGAAGAGCCATTTTAACGATGCATTCTGCCCTAACTCTTCGAAACGCCAGTGTTTTAATGGTGGCAGCTGATGAAGGATATGTTCTCTATGTGGCCTGCTTGTTTTTTGTAACTTGTTTACCATTTTGTCCATGATTTTGCAACGTCATGTACCCAGATATGGATCTATATGTACATGAAGGTATGTACATACATGTACATATATATGCATATACACATATATTGTTTGTATCACACGATCGAATGCACGTGTTACCTTTACAAGTAAGTTTGAACTATATATATATATATATATATATATATACAAGAATATATACGTACATATCTTTTGCATTACTTTCAGACATTAAATTGCAGCTATGATGGGGCACTGCCTTGATGAATTATAGAATTTTAGTTAAATGAATTGATCCCAGTCCTTTTGTTTTTTCAAAAAAAAAAAAAACCCTGGTACTTCTTCTATTACTTTGCTGAACCACTAGGTTATGGAGCTGTATCACACCAACACCAGATGTCAAGCAGTGGGAGACAAACACATACACATATATATGTGTGTGTATTGCACACTAACAAATACACACACTCACACACACACACACACAAATAGACACACGTTCTCATGTGTACAAACATATATTAATGTATATATTAATAACACGTCAGCAATTATTTTGTAGTAAAATTCTGAAAGCTAATATAATTACTTCTCAGCAGAGCTGTATGTTTCCTCAGACAAAATTATAAGGAATATTAACAAACCAAATATAACACAATTTATTAATAATATATATTTTTCATTAATTACATTGCGTCAAGAATTTGCTTTATATTATTCAATATTATCTTAACAAACAAGTTTACTAAGTTAATATCAATTTGTATTTAAGTTTTCATAGGTAATTTTGACTGAAACACTTACTTATAGTAAGTCAAGAAAAATTGTATTAAATTTCTACTACCAATCATTTTTCCGACCCTATCACGTGATTATTTTTATCAATGCTTTGTATTTATCTAATTTTCTCTTTATATTTAATATAAATGGTAATGATAGAGATTTAATTCCATGAAACAGGATTATGTGGTCTTGGAAACAACTAAAATGATGACAGGAAAAATATATGATATTTTTCTAATATCTAAGACTGAAGTTTCTAATAATAATATAAAGAAAAAGAAACAAATAAAGACTTAAGTATTATAACTTGAAAAAATATATTTGGATGACGTCCATCAAAGAAGTTTATATGAATGATATATGAAAATGAAATATTGTAATGCATGTCTGACACACTACTTTAAAATGCACACATGAGGTACAGAAGAAATAAGTTATTTAGAGTTTGTTTGATGCATACACATCAAAAACTAATATATATATAAAAAAAAATTCCATATTATATATTCTTTTTCAAAACAAAAGCATCTAGACCAATAAAAATTGAGTGACAAACATATATTGGAAAAAACTAGAGAAAGAAAAAAACCTGAAATATTAGAAGTCTATTTGATTAAATATGTATGAGTACTTCTGATTAACACACCAGATGCATGCAAAGTGGTGAAAAGATAAATTATAGATGCAATGTTTTATACTGCAGTATTTATTAGTGTGTGTGCATACACACACGTGTATATATACCCATTATATATATATATATATATATATATATAAATGACAGATAGACAGACAGATATATGCACACACATATACACACAAGTAACTCTCAATATATATTTGTATTTATTTATTTTATGTCTGTGTGTGTATATATATTCTTATATATATTCACATATACATATATATATATATATATATATATATATATATATATACACACACAAAACACATACATACTTATTATATATATATATAAACATACATGCACACACATACACACACACTCACTCACACTCACTCATTCACTCACTCACTCACTCACTCACACACACACACACACACACACACACACACACACACACACACACCATTCATCAGGAACAATATTTCTGATGAAATGACTTACACATCACATTCAGCTAAATTAATTTAATGACTACAGTTAATTATATTATTATTATATTGTTCACAATGTTTTCACATAGGTCATGAAAATAGTTGTTGAAGAGAACAAATGAATTTTTGGGAATATCATTGAGATTGCTTGTCTCTTAGTAGTCCAAATATTCAGCTCAGAACATTAGTTTTAGCCAGTTTTAAACTTTATGCAGTATCATAATTGCTATTGCTATTGCATTGAAGAAATAACAAATTGGAATTTAATGACATGTTAAAGAACTGAGATCTTTACTTTTCAGGATATATTTTTTCCCAGTGCATAATAACATATTCCAATCATGTCTATTTGGCAAGGGGACAAACAGAAAGGTAAAGGTTTATCACTATTCTACAATGTGCTGAACAGAGTCAGGAAGTGTTCTGGATTGCAAGACAGTGTATCCGAGAAAATCGAGATGTTGCAGAAGGGAAGCTTGTACAGATGAATAATGGTGCACTTGTAATTTGTTAGTTTGAAAAGAAAGAGATATAGAAGAGCTATGTATGAAAGGCTACTAAATGCGGAAACTGCACCAGAGAAAGAGAGTCACTCCAATGTGAACCAGACAGGGGGAGCAACCATTCTAGTGGACAGTTGTATAATGCATAATGCAATTAAGGACATGCAGTAAGGAATAGCCACTAGTCCATTAGGAATCAGTGCTGACATGCCTTAATATTTGATGGAGTAGAAAAGTTGTATGTACAAATCCCATAAAATGTACCCAGGCTCAGATAGTTGTGTGTGTGTATATA
>NC_068984.1:65628437-65631629 GCF_001194135.2 Octopus bimaculoides
ATGTATATATATACATATTATATATTTATGTGTGTGTGTGTGTGTGTGTGTGTGTGTATGTGTGTGCAATTGTTAAACTGGACAGCAAACATCAAAGCAAGGTAAGATTTTGAATTTCTTCCTATAATAATATTGCATATGACTTAAGATGCTTGCCTTGCCTTAATGTTTGCTGTCCTGTTTAACAATTATATATCCGCTGCATCAGAAATCTGCAATGGCTCCATAACTACCATCTCAGCTATAACCTAGGAGCCCCAGTAATCCATTACACCACTTACCTAGCGTACCTAATTGTTTAGAACTCCTGTGAACTAAACCTCCATACTTTGTGTGTGTATATATATATATATATATATATATATATAGATAGATAGATAGATAGATAGATAGATAGATAGATATATGTATTCTGACTGCAACCATACTGGAGCACTGTCTTTAGTCGAAGAAATCGACCCCAGGACTTATTTTATTGGTCTCTTTTGTCAAAACGCTAAGTTATGAAAACATAAACACACCAACATCAGTTGTCAAGTGTTGGTGGGGGACCAACTCAGACACACACACACAAATATATATATATATATATATATATATATATATATATATACACACACACACACATATATATATGATGGGCTTCTTTTAGTTTCCAGTTACCAAATCCACTCACAAGGCTTTGGTTGGCCCAAGGCTTTTGTAGAAAACACTTGCACAAGGTGCCACACAGTGGGACTGAAACCAGAACCATGTGATTAGGGATCAAGTTTCTCACCACACGCTTCTTTCAGTTTCTGTCTACCGCTCACCAGCTTTGGTTGGCTAGAGGTTATAAAAGACACCTGCCCATGGTGTTACACAATGGGACTGATCCCAAAACCATATGGTTAGAAGTCAACCTTCTTACCATACAGCCATATATGCATATGATGTGTGCGTGTGTGTGTGTGTGTGTACACACATACACATACAAGTTATTCTGTTGATTTCTAGACTGAGGATTTAGTACTTGAGTCAAGTTTATTACCTGCTCATTGGTTTAGCATTGGCCTGTCAGATGAACCATAATTGTATCTCAATGGCATGGCCTTGCCAAACATAACACTGCAACCGGTGACATTTGTAGGCATTTCCTCTCAACAACCTATCTACTAGCTCTATGCTTTCAAATTCCTCTGAAAGTAAAATTCCCTTACTTCAAAAAGCAAATGTCTTGCCAACAGGAAGAGCATCTTGTCATAAAAAATCATGGCTCAAGTACATTCCATCAAATCTTTGCAAGCAGGGGAAATCTTGTTGAATAAACAATTGATAAAATATGTAGTGCATATGTGTGTGTGTGCACGTGCATTATACATACATACACACACATGTACATACATATCAGCCCAGTAACTTTTAATATATCATATAAGTATGTATGTTATATACTTGTTTCTTTCAATTTAGGTATAAATATTCTATAGAAGATTGGTAGTTAGTCTTTTTTTGGACACCCAAGTAGTTACATTTCAAAAATTCAGAAGATATCATAGCACATACATTGTATGCGCTGAATATTACTCTTTAATATTTTATATAATAATATTACAAAGGTAGTGCTCCAGCATGGCCACAGTCAAATGACTGAAACAAGTAAAAGAGTACATCACATTATATGTTTACATTTCTTAGTATTATTTAACAATATTTCAGGAAGGAAATGCAAATTACAAGTAGAAGATGAAATTTCACACTATTAACCTTGAACAGAAGTGATTGACTGTCTTACGTGTGTATTGGGGGGGGGGGGGAATCGAAGTCAGATTTTAATATAAAGGTTATTTTGCTTTTGGAAGTGAGTGTTTTCCAACTAATTCAATGTGTTTCTTTTTTCTTGTTAAGCATTAGTTGTAGCATGGTAGAATAAAACTGATATGTTTGTCAGATTCTTATGAAAATATCTAGAATTTGTTCAATATAAACAAGAGAACTATGTGAACCTAGTAAACTGTACATCACTTGTGACAGCTGAACATTGACAGTACTATACAACACTGATGGATTCTGATTACTTTCTGCTCACTTGAAGATTCATTGGAAACATTTCCATACTGCTGTTTTCACACAAATTATTTTTTTCTGACAACCACCTCATTGGCTTCATTTTTCACTTTAGAGAAAGAGAATCTTCTGTTCACTATTCATGATTCGATTGATACTAACTTAGCAAGACAAGTGAATGGTAGATTTTAATCTAAAATAACATTGAACAGGGTTGCTTTCCTACCACTTTCACAATCCTAAAAGAGTAAATAAAAAATAAAGTAATAATAAATAAACAGAAACATTAACAGGAAAATAGAAACCACTAGAGTTTTCATGTCTTCATTGATTGTATTTTCATTGGAGAAATACTGTTCCAGAATATCAAATTATCATTCTGCAAGGTCATGAAATGGGAGAGAAAATTAAAAGATGACAAGAATTAGGAAAATAAAGCGAATTTTATTTATGATGATCAAGTTTGCTGCATTAATGAGATCACAATTATATATTTCTGCTCAGTCCTAGCAGTCATAATTTCTCACCCATGTTCTTCGAGGTAGCAGGGTTAAAAAAAATTATGTAATTCTGAAAAATTTATCAATCGATAGAGAATGTGAATATGGATATTAGTCCTTCTAACATTAATAATGATTCCAAACTTTGGCATAAGGCCAAATTTTGGTGTTACTGATTTAATTAACCAAGGTACTTAACTGCTACATTATAATTTGCAACAATGGTATGATAAAAGACAAAATCTAACTCACCAGAGTAATAGCACAAAACACAGATATGACTATACTACAGAGACTATGTCTCTTTTAAGATTTCATTTCAAATTTTTAACATTTCTCCAAAAATAGCAAATGAACTACTACAAAATTAACTCATACCATCTTCATGAATCACTTCAAACAACCTAAGACTGAACTTATAAATCTATTACTATCTTTTAAGAATATAATGTTAGATATTCACAGACTTACAGACTTGTGTGTGTGTGTGTGTGTGTGTGTGTGTGTGTGTGTACATACATGATATCCAACAGGGTTTTTCAGCCCAGTATTTACATGCTATTATTTAGAGCTTCATGTGAAGTGCCTCAATAACCACATTCTCTTGAAAGTTCATATATTCTTATGACACGAACTATATATATAT
>NC_068984.1:65632122-65642462 GCF_001194135.2 Octopus bimaculoides
ACACATATATATATATATATGAAGGTGCACAGCCTAGAGGTTAGAGAGTTGCATTCACAATTACATGCTCATGGTTTTACTTCTCAGATTGGGTGCTATGTTATGTTTTCAAGCAAAATACTTCATTTCACATTGCTCTGTTATCCTCTCAACATCTGACGTGTGGCACAATTGTGTTCCTGCACAAGCAAAGTTGATTTGATGGAGGGAGTGAGCTTATGCGAACACAATCATTTGGTCACCATGAACAAATCATCTGTGTGGTTGTTCAGCAAGAAATATATTTTAACAGGTTATAGAATATAGATTATATCAGATTGAGATTATAGAAAATAGATTAAGTTAAATATAAATCAACAGGATTGGGACATTATAGATTGTGTAATATCATTCCAAATAAAACTGCAATATCAAGGATATGTAGCTGATGAATGTGATATGTATGTTGATTACCAATTGGAAATTGGATAACTTCATAGCCATGGCTGTCAGGAAACTCTGAGTACAATATGTGAGTCTTCCAACTTTGTATTTTATATTAAATATAGTAATCTATTTCTATGATACCAAGGTCATCTTTTTCTCCTTTTGTTTAATATGTGTGTATGCATGTATGTATGCATATACAATATATACACATGCTTGAAATTAAAAATTCAAATGTGCTTATTCATGTACATGTGTATACAGCTTCCTATTTCCCTTATAGGCTGGAACATGTCATTTTAATTTATATATTTATGTGGCATTTTATTTAATTTTAACCATCATATGCACTTAACTAATGATGTTGAATGCATTAAATTTTTGCTTTCATCGATATGCTTATGTGCAGTAAATCTTTAGTTAGAATTTTATAGTAAACTCTATATAATACTTATGTACACTATCAGTGAAGATATTACATTTATATACTATGTTACTAATTAAACAATGACCATTAAGGAGGTATTTAGTACATATATTGAAGTTGCAATTAAGTGGAATACTTACTTGAAACTGATGGGGAAATGTTTGCATTTTATCTTTTGCTATGTCTTTTCATTCTAAAAGAGAATTTATTTCATTCAAAGGAGAGGAACTCATTGCATTTGCATTTGGGATAATATTACCACCATTATTTGTCTTATTTCTACATTTTTTTATTTTTTTTTGGTGGGGGGGTTATAACACTCTGTCCCAATATGGGTTGAGTCACTCCTATAGTTGTAGTAATATTAGGAGGAAGAAAGGTAGTGAGCTGGCAGAATCATTAACACTTAGCAGCTTTTCAGTTGTTTTTACATTCTGTATTCCAATTCAAAAGATCAGTTTTACCTTTCATCCTTTAGAGGTCGATAAAATAAGTACCAGTTGAGCACTGAGTTGATGTAATCAAGTAGTTCCCTCCCGCAAAATTTCAATATAGTAGAAAGAAGGAAGGAAGGTATTCATTCTAGTATTTTCGTTCTTATTGTTTTTTTAATTATATTGTTAATATTTATGTTGTAATAAGAATTAATATCCAACTGATTTATATTACTTTGGCTACGTGTTATATTAGATTGGCAATTACTGTAAGTAAAGGTGTAATTTATCCTTGATTGGTTGCTCCTACTCTTGATGTACATATTAATTATAGAGTTATTACAGTTACTTAAACGTTCAGTTAAGTTAGGAATTTTTGAAGATATTAATTTTACAGTATAGAAATTAAATATTTTAATTCATGTGTCTCAGAAAAGTTTTTTACAATTTGAAAGCAGGATTTAGTAATATTAGTCTCAATATGTTTTGAGTTAGTCAGACTCACAAATAAGAAAACTAGAAAATGAGTTTTCCCAGTTTTCTTATTTCTGGTAAAACTGTTAGTGGTTCCTACTCAATTATTTTTGCTTTTCAGTGAATTAGAAGTTTTATTCAAACAAGCTCCCCACTGACGGTATACAGAATATCTATCATTCTTATGTTCTTGTCCTAATTATTCTTATTTTCTTCAAATTTTGCTAAGATTACAGATAATTAGTAGTTTTATGAATGATTTTAGTGTTGTTCATAGGTAAAAAAGAAGTATTTCATAGATATATTCCTATAATCATTGGTATTTCTAGTAGTTATATGACTAAGTTTTTGTTTATTTCTTATCTTTTACCTTTTTTCTTTTTTGCTGCATTTGCTAACTATGCAATGGTAGTCTTCACGCTATCAGGTTGTTCTGTATGATAGTAATTAATTAGCATGTACCTTTATTTGTTAGTCATGGGATCTAGTATTCATTTTGGTTGCAGTTTATCTGCGCACATGCATACAGATATCAAATTCAATTTCGAAAAATATTTGAACATAATTAAAGTTTTTATTTCAAGTAAAGTTAATGTAATTTTTTCGGGCATCAAGTACCTAAATTGAACTTTAAATATATTTGTGACATAAAATTATAATGAATGAAATACATTCTATAAATACAATCAATTTATTTACAAGCTAATGCATTGTCACTATGTTTATAATCTTATTAAACTTAGAAGACTCTTAGTTCTTGAATATCATTGCAAAATCTTGGATGTATCAGCAAACATTGGAAAATTCCATAAACTTCAATGATTTTAAGAAATGAAATATATAGGGTTACATAAGGAATGTATATAAAATCTAAATCTGGATTTATTTTACATTATTAGTAGTACCACAAAAAAGCAACATCAATTATTTTTCAGTATAATAAAAGTAATTTTTTAAAAATTCAACTTAATGTTCATATAATGCTACAAGACAATTTATTTTACTAATAGAACTACAGCTGTATTACTGTGCAATTCTGTATGAGATTGGTAAATTAAATATCTGTTCATGTCAGAAATATACTTCATACTAACTTTTACAACAACAATCTTTTTCTTTTTTTTTAATCATAAGATAACCTCAAGCGGTTTGGCAGTAAAGACTTCAATCTGTATGAAAGGAATATGAGAGATGCATGGTATTATAATAGATCTCTAGCTGAAACTGTACTTAGTCTGCCTAAAGGTAGGTGTGACCATTGATATGAATGTTTATGTGTGTGTATGTGTGCATGCGTGTGTTTGTGTGTGTGAAATATATATTATATGCATATACATATATAAAGTAAATACATTAATTGTATGCTAAGAGAAAGGTTAGTAAGTCTACTGCTATAGATTACATAACATTAAGACAGGAGTGGCCAACTGGTTTAACTTAAAGCACTGCCTAAGATTAATTTGTGATGCTCACAAAATGTAAAATGCAAACTAAGTTTGTCTTATACAATTTCATAATAAAACAATAGTTAACAGAAATACTTCTGTTTTATTGTTCTAAGGGAATATTGTAATCTTTTTAAGAAAAATATATGGAAGACAATTTATTCAGAAGCAAGGGATCTTCATAGAATTACTTTTGTTTTTCTTTTTAACATTACAATAGCTTTCCTAGGTTAATCTGACTTCATTAAGTCCATTTAACTGTTAATTTCAAATACTCACTTCAATTCACTGAGAAGAATATCAAATTAATCTAGAAAAAAATGCAGTTTGAGACTGTAATACAGTGTCCTAGCAACTCAACACCTAATTCATAATATGAAAAGTATTTAAGAAAAGAAAAATGTTGAGTATAATATCATGAGTCAAATAACTTCAAATTATACTGGGTCTTAATAAAACATTGAAGATATAATTCCTCTTGGCATAATATTTCTAATATTTTACTAAGGATGGAAATAATTTTATGTTACAGATGTTTCATTCATATTCTTTATTTCAGAAGAAACCAAAACTACTAATATAAATTGACAGATTTGTTTTGTGATGTTTTCAACAACATTAGAAAGCTATATTCACTTAAAATATCATTTATTCACATAATTCTGATCTGTGTATTACACAGACAATGAATTTATCTACAGCTGGCAACAAGGCTTAGTTGTAATGGTAATTGATGGAACAATTGATATATTTATTGCACTTACCCATGCAAACTAGATTTTAGGAAAACACCATATTGCTTCTGTTATATCTACTCAAAATACCAAACTACAAGTGTTAACAATAAAGCTTATTTGTTTACAACATCAGCAAATTGAATGCAGAAGTAAAACCTTATGGTGTGAAATAGTATAAAATAGCAGTTCTAATGATTTTTTAAAGTAACCTACCTACACCTATCTTCTTAGCTTATATGTGGAGGTACCCAAAGGTAACTGGAAATGTTCTCTGTGGGACAAGCCCTTTGTAGTTCAGGCTTCCACCACTAGAAGCCACTCGATGTGACCCTAAGGCAACAGTCTGCCAACCAGCATCATCAGGTTAGATCATACTGCCACATGGTCCATCTTTGTTTTGCAGTGCTTCTCCCTTGTGCATTGATTTTTACGAATGCTGAAACGAAGAAACAGCATACTTCCATGAAATTCTGTTTTCTGCTGGGGGAAACGGCAGTTGAAACAGTTGTCATGCTTCAAACAGCTTACAAGGACACTGCTAGGAGCAAAACTCAGGCTTATGAGTGGTTTTCACGCTTTAGGAATGGTCACTTGTTGCTTGAAGACAAACCTCAATGATCACCCTGAGGTCAATTCAGGTTGATCATTGACCTCCTAAATGAATGAAAACATCATGAAAATTCATGAACTGATCTTGGAGGACTGTCACTGAACAACTTATGAACTTGTTGATATGATTGGTGTGTTCTGGAGCTCCTGCCAATGAATTTTGAGTGAGGAATTATGAATGAAAAGAATTTCAGCAAAATTTGTGCCTCGCTTACTCACAGATCAAAAGCGGTCACAACTTAATGCATGTCATGGGCTGAAAGAACTGCTAGAAGTGGAATGAACTAGACTAACTAATTAAATGAAAATTCAACATTTTTATAACAATTATTACCAATCTTGCAAAATTTTCTTATGTAATTAGTATCAGTATGTATACTTGAATGGTTGTAGAGAATCTAAACCTTGTGATGTGTATTGATTTTGACAATTGTTACAAATCATTTAAAATTTTTTCCCTATCTATGTCCCAAGGTTGTGTTGAATAAACCTATAAATAACAAACAAATATTTAATAAAATGTTGTTGCAAAAACTCCTACACATCACAGACTTTTATGTCAACAGAACTAACCATTTCCAAACTATTCAATAACACCACATTCCTCTCTAAAGCTTCTTATCTACATATCACACCTAATCTGACTTTCCTAATACCTTCATATTCTACAGGCTATGTTGTGGATTTATTATTCTTGGTTGGTAACAGGCTTGTATTAAATTGACTATTCACAGTAATCACTTCAACCTATATTTTTAACCATATAAAATCAGTATGAATCCAAGTCATACATAAATATATAGTTCATCACATGAATCAGTTTATAATTCACAGCTACACATACACCTGCATATACTCAAACATCAACTGAAGGAAAGTGTAATGCTTATACACTGCTTCATATCTATTTCAGCTATGTCCATTATGCTGAACCAAAGAAAATATTTACTCTGAGTTGTTTTGTAACATTGGTGTCTTAGATATAATGATCACTATCAATTGGAACCTAGAGGTGAAATATTCATAGCTGTTTAAATTACTGTGCTTGTTGTCTAATAACATAGAATGGACTATTGATTACTAACATTTTTGTATATGCTTTCTTCCAGGTAACAAATTTCATGGCTATTACTCATTGTCTAGCATTTCTGAGATATGAGAACTGCTGGTTCTATGACTGCTATATCATATTGCTTAATTGTATCGATAAATACCTCCCCTGGTGGATCAACTTGAAAAGTATGGAATCACAAAAGCAGCTAATTTTCAAAGACTTATCTCACTTTTGCTATCAAGATTTTGCAAGATTTCCTTAAAGTAATAATGCATGCTGCCACAGATTCCACTGCACCACTTATTCATGCTCTAATACACATAATGGTACTACACGGTCAATTTATCTTGTGCCTGTGCAATGCATGCTTGGATGTAGCACTTAATTCAAATAGGCACACCCATCAACTCCATGCAAGCATGAAATAATGTTAAAATATTAACGATGATGAGCAGGATATAATAGCATATCTAACGATGGTTCAATGATCTACTGCTTAAATACATGACCCAGTCAATTTCCCCTGTTGAAACCCAGTATACTTAACCAATCTATGTCCATAAGGTTACCAAGGATTAATCATTAGCCATTGATTTAAACTGATGCCATCTCCGACATGAAATAACTTAAGAGATGTTGAAAAATATTTTGTATCCTTTTAATTTTTGCAAAATTATTACTGTTTAATATGAGTTCAATTTTTTTTTCATTATTATTGCCATAACCAATGAGAACATAATGGCAGCAACATCAGTGATTAACAAAAAGCAGTATGAGGACAAAAGCAGGAACTGGTGGTGGTGGTGGTGGTGGTGGTGGTGGTAATGATAGTGATGGTGGTGTGTTAGAGAAGAAAGAGAAGTAATATCAGTAGAAGTAATATCAGTAGTAGTAGTAGTAGTAGTAGTAGTAGTAGTAGCATTAGTAGTATTAGTAGTAGTAGTATTAGTAGTAGTAACAGCAGTAGCAGCAGCAGAGGTGGTGGTGCTGCTGCTGTTGATGGTTTTGGAGGTAGGAGTAAGAGTAGGACCAAAACGATCCAATTAGTAATAAAAAAATTCATCTTCAATGCAAAAGCAAGTGATCCCACCCATTCCTGTGGTTACTGACCAACATGATTATATTCTGTGTAGGGTGGAGACATGGAATTTGATAAGTTTCTCCAGCTCAATATTAAACACACTGCCCTAGTCCTGCTATTTAAATACAATTCGGTGAATCTCCCTTCCCACTTCTGTTTTCTCTGTTATCACAGAAATATAACTGTTTGTTTTTTCACAAATCACCGGAATAAAAAAGTTTACAATAGCTATGGACAACACTTATTGCTTAAACTAGTAAACATTAACACACAAAAAAAAATTTCACTGTAATTTCCTATATCAATCAATGCAATTTTCTGTATTACTTTAGTTCCTAATTGAATCTAATTATGGCCCTTAATGATTATGTACAATATATAAATGACATTGTTCCTCATTTTGCCTTGATTGAAAAAATTATCATAGTGCTTATACAGATATAATCATACTAAAAATAAATCTATGTTAATAAAAGCAAAATTTTGTCTGTCCATCCCCTGTATCTCAGTCTATATTTGCTCTACATAGACATATTGTACCTTTTTGGAATCAGGATGATCCTGGGATAGAAAGTCTGCCCTTCATTGGGTTCTTGTACATTCACCATTGGAATCTGATTTAAAAGCATTTGGGTTGCTATTTCTAACAGGTAAAACTTTGCTGATTCATGTGATCTTGCTTGACATTTGTCAGATGACATCAGATATCAAGGGGGAGATAAATGATATTCCCTTTTGTTACTTTTATGTCAAGATGAGAACTTTGGGACAAATTGGCCAACAGTTGGAATTCAACTAGGGACTGGAACAATAGAACAATTGCATTACAGAATTAATTTTCAACGTTCTTTAACCTCTGATCAAACACCACCGAGGTCATATGGTCATTATAGATGTATTAGAGTCATACTATTTAGCTCCTTTTAGTTTTGGGCTGCAAGGCCCAATTAGCCCTCCACAGGAGCTAGCTTAAATGTCCACATGGAGTGTAGCTTTAAAGCTAGTATTAAATAAAAATTTTCACTTTTTCCAATGTTATCTACATTTGTTTATCCTAGCTTAAGATAACTGTAATAGCTTGTTTTCCTGTAGTTGATGCATAAGATTTCCCAAATGTAATATCATTTCAGTCTCATGGAATATTTGGTTGATTAAGTTATTATTAATTTTAATGATCAACAGCTATATTTTATTGACTTCCTTTTAAGTGCAACGCAATAATAATTCGGTATTTTACTATTTCAGAATTTATAGTTATTTTAAGATTGGCAGCCTATTTCAAAAATTTCTATCCCTAACAATTGTCAAACTGTATTTTGACTTCAAGAGTTTCCCCTGCAGTCATCTATATTTAGAAAACCTGGTCTAATTTTAAAAATATTTTGAATAAAACAAATAGTTAAAATATTATAAAAAGGAAGTTGTATGGTATCTAATGCATATAAATCTACTTCAGAAAGAAGACCAGAATAGAAATATAAATTTAGAAAAGTTATTTTATTGTACTCATTAGGTTCTTTTGCTACTTTGTTATCATTACAAATAAGTATTATTCTATAAGTAGACATAATTTAACTGTCTTAATATGGAATTTTGTATTGCTGAATCAGTTGTGGCATAAAAATACCTCTCATTGCTGATTCAGTGAATGCAGCTTCATTTAACATTTGGTCACAAAAGTAGAGCAAGTACTGTTAATTCAAACAATCATAAATGAATGAACAAAGAAAACATCTAAATTATCAAGAGTACTACACAGAACTACAGAAATATGCAATTGGTGAGAAATATAATAGTTTGTCAGAAAAGCATCTCTAGAAACAGCGATTCTCTATATCTTAACATTACAGAATAAACAAGGTGAAGATATAACATTGTTTTTTTTTTTTAAATGGTGACATAAAGATCATACCCTCAAGAATAGTTTGAAGAAAATAATCAAGCAGAAAAGCATGAAGAATCTTTTTAACATAAAACTGTGAAATTTGCTATAAATGAAGTTAAAAGTGAAATAAGTAGAATTGTAAATCTTTAGTATGCCATTTAATTGTTTCAGTCATTAGATTGCAGTCAAGCTGAAGCACCACCTTGGAGAATTCTGCTGAGGTGGACTTTGCCTTTCATCCTTTCGGGGTCAATAAATTAAGTACCAGTTGCATACTGAGCCGATCCAATTGACTGTCCGCCTCCCCTAAAATTCCAGGCCTTGTGCCTATAGTAGAAAGGATTATTTGAGGTGATGGAGTGGCAAACATTGTAGAATACAACTTTAAATACTTTACATTATTTCTCTTTATAATTTGAGCTGTATTGGAATTAACTTTACCTTTCATCTCTCTAGGACCTACAACATAAGTTTCAGCATGTACTGATACCAGTTTATTAAATGATACATTTCCTATACAAATTTGTTATAACTATAATTATTATCATAATAATCTCTTTTGTTAATGCAGTTTTCTTAATCACAGTACCGAATTCAAACTGTGTGTATAAATTGCATGCAGTTTTTGTTTTTTCTGTATGCATGTATACATATATTTCATGCCTTCAGCTTATGAATGGGACTCTACATAACACAGATGTCCTGAATAATAATTCTATTTATTGTCAATTAGATGGATGATGCTCAGAATACAGCTTTTTTTAAATATTATATTAACTCCTATTAACATTCAAATAATAATTAGAATAGTTACCACATGCATTTTCTATATCCTTATTTTTCAATTCTTACATCTAAATGGGCTCTCAATCTTCTTTACTGCAATATATGGTCAGAATAAATTAAGATACTAATGAAAATATATTCTTACTTTAATTCATCATTTGTAAAGAAAATATTTGGGTATATTTCTTCAGATCTTTTTTATAAGGATATACACCAAAGAAACTCATCAATGGTGAGTGTCACAGAGAAGAGAATGGTTGCCAAATAAGAAAGGTGCTACAAGGACAGCCTGAAAGAAACATCGTATGAGTCCTGTGGACAGTTTCCTCGGAATTAATCAACAAATCCTTATGATGCACCCTCATCAATAAAAACAGAAAATCCTCACAAAAGTATGCATTCAGGCATCAGAAACCAAGCTTAAGTTCCACAAAGCTTGGTCTACTAGCACTTGAATTAAGTCACAGACTTTCATGCATTCTCCGTTCCAGCGATTATTTTATTTCCATACAAGAATTGCCACATCAGCTATCTGTAGATCCATAAAACCCATCCTATTGCATAGATGTAAATCAATGTCTTCGGCAATCACAGATAGATTAACGATGATCTATTCTTGTCCAAACAAAGGAAAACACAAAATACCAATACTCATATAATAACCCTTGCCAGCATGGAATATACACATTAAATGATGATGGTGATGATGATGATGATGATGTTGAGTGTGCCAGTGTATTTATTATAACTTAACACTATACCCACAATTCTCAGGATAAGATAATCTGGTATGTCTCATTTTTTTTATAGACTTTCATTTTATGTATGAACTATAGAAAATCAGTTTAACCCTTCTTTAGTTATAAATATATGTCCTTGATTTGACTTCTCAGCAGTGTTTATACCAGGGCTATAGTAAACATAGAAGAGACAATACATTATAGTAGAAATGCTTTTCTTCTTTAAAATTGTGTTTTATAAA
>NC_068984.1:65643002-65649780 GCF_001194135.2 Octopus bimaculoides
ATATATATATATATATATATATATATATATATGTATATATATATATATACATATATACATACACATATGTGCACACATATATATACACTCACATATGTACACATATATATACACATGCGCATACACATATAAACATACATACACATGCATACATTAATATACGCACATGTATACACACACAAACACATACAACACAGCATCAGCTGTTCCTAAATGCAATAAACCAGAATCTGCATAAAGTTGTGAAGGAATTTTAATGGCTCTATTACTAATATTTTGGTGTTGGTAAGACTTAGCAACTTTCTATCTTAAATATTTGTCGCTATACTCATAAAAATGAAAGCTGATCATAATGGTAGAAATGGAACTAAAAAGTGTAACTGAGGAATGGAATCAATATGTAATATTACATAAGAAATGGAAACCAAAACCCTGAAACTTCACACTGGAATATTGGTACCTGGTTAATGAGGTGAGGTAGAAGAACTGTTAGCATGCCAGGCAAAATGCTTGATGGTATTTTATTCATCTTTATGTTCTGAGTTTGATTTCCCTTGAGGCCAACTTTGCCTGTTGTCCTTTCAGGGTTCATAGAATAAGAACCAGTTGAATACTAGGGTTGATGTAATTGACTTACCTTTCCTACAAAATTGCTGGCCTTGTGCCAAAATTTTAAACTAATATTGGTACCTGGTTGAGATTAACATTTTTCTATCATTATAAGTGGTAGTTTCTATCATTTTCAAGAACATCTCCGAACATTGAGTAATACATTTGAAAATTGGAAAATATAGTTTGGAAATCTGTGAGCAGATAAACATAGAGAATGTAATTATTTTGAACAAGTACACTATCAGATTTGGCACAAATTTCTTGAAATATATTTGAAGCAGTTTAAGGATAAGGAATCTTTAAAAATAAAGGTATTCTTCTTTAATCAGTAGTTGTGGTGGCTGCGTGGTAAGGAGCTTGCTTCCCAACTACATGATTCTGGGTTCAGTCCCACTATGTGGCACCATGGGCAAGTGTCTCCAATTATAGCCTCAGGCTGACCTAGGCCTTGTAAGTGGATTTGGTAGATGGAAACTGAAAGAAGCCCATCATATTTATTATTCATTATATTATATTATATTATTAGAAGAATATAATATAATATAATATTACATTAATAAATTTTCTTACCATTTTTATAAATTTAATCTATATCCATCTGAATTGTAAAGTTTTCTCTACTAAATTGGGTGTTAAACAGTGGAGCCAGTGAAAGATTGGATGTTTTCATCCCTATTTTCCTCATACACACACACACACACACACACACACACAAATATAAAATCAAAACATAATATATATATACACACACATATATATATATCTGTGTGTGACTTTGTGCCTATGTTTGTCTCCCCATGACTGCTTGACAACCTGTGTTAGTGTGCTTATATACCCCATAACTTAGCAGATCAGCAAAAATGACTGATAGAATAAATACTAGGTTTAAGAAAATAAGTCCTGGGGTTGATTTGTTAAAAAAACCCTTCAAGGTGGTACTCCAACATGGTCACAGTCAAATGACTGAAACTAGTAAAAGAATAAAAGAATACATGTTGAATAGTTAATAGTCTCTAATCAATAACTAATAACCAATAAAATACAAGACAAGTGGCATTGCTATTGAATGTAAGCATACTTCAACTGGTTTGTAAAGTATAGATGTTTCTAATGCTCTATATTTAAATATAATAATCCTACCTAACTAATAACTTTAATTATTTATTGCATTTCTTTATTATTTTTTTCTCTTAATTATTAAATAAATTTCTTTATGAACCCTTTAATTTTCCATCACATGATAAAAACAATTACATAGTTTAAAAATTATAGGATATGTCTCAGATAAAATTTAATCAAACAGATTATACTGAAAAAAATTCTTCTAATTTTCAAACACATAAACACTTTTCCAAATCTTAAAATGTTTATGTACAAATAACTGAAGATTTTATTCTCATTGTTATTGACTCATTATTTGACTTTACTTCTAGTTGTGAGATTAATAATGTACTATCACTGGCTCTTTCAATGAAAACAAAAATATTAAAATATCCCATGTAATGATATTCATAGCCCCAAATTCATAGTAAGAAAGCATAAACTTCCTGCTATATCTTTTAAGCAGTTTTATTTATTGTTCACCTTTGATTTATAACATTTCTTGACTACTGTCTAAGAACAATATTAGAAGTCAACATGACAGCTGAGGTCAAACACCTTAAGCAGATGTTTGACATAGTATGTACAAATATGTAAGTATCTCACATATGCAAGAAAGTGATCTGAATAACTTCAATCAACAGCACTCAACTAAGAGCCGACTGCAACATATAGCAGTAACAGCTGTAAGCTAATGATGTTCATAAAATAATCATTCCTTCCTTGATCATCTCTCTTTCTTATTATCACTCTATACTCAACTAACACTTCATTCTGAAACATACATACATTGAGATCTACACCAAATTATTAGTCTCACAATAATCTATAAAGATATGATGAGTTATAACTATCATCATATCCTTCATAATTAGTGTCACATTATCATAAACTGTTAAAATTGAAATTTAGGCCGATTAAAACATCATAACTTCAACATAGAAATTATATCATTTGTATTTCTCATAATAAACTTTGCAATATAATATTTTGTAAAGCCCTCTACTACCTAACTGAAAATCTGAAAATACTTAATTTGCCAAAAAACAAAATGTAGAATGTGTAAAACAGAATACTAAATCAGCAATCAGTTTAGAATAAGAGGAATTCCTTTATTCTATGAGGTTATTCTATCTTTTCTAATTAAATGTTTATGTATTTAATTGAAATGGAAATATATGGAAATTAAACATATTCAGATGAGACAAAGTAAAAGGCAATATTTCACCTGTTTGTGCTTCATTATAATATTTTTTTTAATGATACAAAAATTGTAAAAAAAATCCAACAGTTATTGATTCATGCAGTCATCATCAACATCATCATCATTGCTTATAATTATCATTATATTATCATTATCATTACATTAACTATGGGCTGAACATAATCATAAATCTATTTCTAAGTTTAAACATTTCATCATATACAATTTCTTTTTTCTTTTTGATATATATTCAAACAAAAAAAATGAAAGTGAAATTTAATTTAACTTCAAAGGAAGATTTATTGTTATTTATACCTTTAAACATGGACTTTAATAAATTGTTTTAATTAGAGAAAGGTTGATAACCTGTTGCATTCTGATCGAGTAATCATTGTAGTGAAATTCCATTAGACAAACTGTGAAGTTATATCATTCAATGAGGAGACCCACAGTTGAAGAAATGCAAACTTTAAAAAGTTCATTTCACTGGGGAGTTTTTGAAATAATAGTTTTATTTTAAGAAATTATATTGAATCATCAATAAAAATTGTTTAAAATCTTGACAAGTTTTCCTTCTATTTCAATATATAATTTGACTACATAATAAATTATTCCAAAAGTATAACTTTTGAAGACTTTGAAGAAGTTTGAATATGTCTATGACTGCTTTCTTAAATATTCTGCATGTATTTAAGAGAGTATCTATTTTACTCTCATCCATATTCCTCAGAATTTGACACTGGTATATTTTAAATGCAGTATATCAGAATAATACATAAAGAACAATATCCATTGACAGGTGTATTTTAAAACCAGGTGAGGGGAGCAATAGTGATGGTTAAATTTAACATATATTTTATTGAACCTATAAAAGTATCGCATGTATTTCTGACTAAAACTAACTGTTTGAAAGATTCTTCCCACATTCTTCAGAAACACTCCAAAGTTAATGTCTAGGCTCAACTGGACTGATTATACTATATACAAATACAACAAAACTCTACTTGTTTAATGAGTTATCACTAACACAACACACAGTACACACATGCACACACAATATAATACTTTTGTAATCATTTCTGCTGTTGACAAAATTTCTACTATTGTCAACACAACTTTCTACTGTCTTCTTTTCAAATGTTTAAGAAGTTAACTCCTTCAGATGAGATATACACACATACACAACACACATCTGTCTGTCTGTCTGTCTATGTATGTATGCATATCCACACATACACACACACACACAACAGTGAATAGCTTCCATATATTCTTTTCTGTTCTAAGCTCAAGGCCCGAAATTTTTGGGAGTTGCATATTGCAGTCGATTAGATCAACATCAGTATGCAGCTGTCACTTAATTTATCAACTCTGAAGGGATGAAAGGCAAAGTCGACCTCGGCGGATAGCTTCCATATATTGTATGGAAGTCATAAGTAGAAGAGAAAAACAATTGCTTAAAAAGAAGTCAGTTAAGAGTTCCCGTCTGCTCTTTTAAAGCATAATGCAAAACTCAGCAAATTGTAGAGGTCACTTTGTATAACAACATATGAAATAAGAACAATCATGTATCTACTGAAGGAACATAACAAAATATCTACTGTTAGGAGTCTTATATATAATTTAAGAGTGGAAACATAATTTATCTTTTAGTTCCTTACACATTTTCCTAATGAACTTCCAAATAAATGTATTTTAGTTCAGGTTGAATAAAACCAGCTACAACTTCCACTTATTTAACATTTCAGCTTTCGAAGATATCTTTCGTTCTTTCTTCTTTTTTTTTCTTTTGTTTTGGAGGCTGGGTTTAAAAGCTCTTTTCATTACCAGTGTAACTGAAGCAAATGTTTTTGTTATCTGTTCCAAAATATTTAGCACCATTTTAAATATTCATTTTACTGCTACTAGAATAATTTGAATCAGTGATTTTAAGAGTTGTGTTAATAGCCTAAATTCCAGTACCTGTCTATTTGAAGAAAATATACAACTGGTGTCCATCCTTGTAATGTGCCACTAAGTCATAAAAATATCCATTAAAATCAACAAACTTCAGATCTTCAAAGTTTAGAATTTTCATGATTTCAATCCAGTAAAAGGAGCTTATAAAGAATGCAGATGGATAAATAAGCAGATTTTATTTGACAGGAATCGAATTTGTTATTCATATTCAGCTTTAATTTTATTGAATTGTTTACTTATTCTATATAATGTTTTTTCTTTCTCCCATGCATACTTTTTATGCATGTCAAATTTATACTTAACAGAAAAGGAAATTTGATAAACATTCCAACATATAGTAATGAAGCTGAAAATAATTTTTTAGAAATATGAAATAACTCCTTTAAATTCTTACACATAATGATCAGAAAGTATAGGCAATGATTTTTCAAAGAAACTTAAAAGGCTGTAGATAATGTCAATTCCCATAAATAGTAAAGAAGGATCAGTGAAACATTTGCAATTTCAAGTTATAGATGACCTGTTCATTAAAAATTTCAAAAAATTTTTGAAATGCTAAATGACTGAAATACCAAGTTCAAACACACTACTTTAAATTAATAAAGGATTTTTTTTAATTATATTGGCAGCAACCAATAATATTATGTGCTTATATGTCAGTACATACATATAGTGCTTTCTTAAGGTTTGAAAGTATTTCAGGCAGTAAAACAGAAATAGTTACTTATTTGCACAAAAAAGTCATGCTATTTTTACATGAAAGGACATAATGTATACATTTTGGATAGTAAACCGTAGAGTCAGTTTTTAGTGACAGTAATTAGTTCACTTCAGCCAGCTAATTAGAGTATTTTTGTCCTTTATTCCCTACACAAAGAAGCTTTCGTCCTTGTTTTCGATAATTTCAAAATACCTGCAAAAAGACAGATTGTTTTCTAAGTATATTATTAAAAAAATAGATTACTCTTTCATATTTAATGCTTATTTTTTCACATTGCTTTGATTTGATCATGCTTCGAGATTTCAATGATGTAATTGTTTGTTTTTAGAATGACATTGTGAGGTGGGTGTGACAGGCCAGATGTGGCTGGTTTGAATACAAAGCAGGTAAAGCATTTAGGCCTGATATGACCAGTTTAAATGCTAAAGGGTTAAATAAGGTTTTTTTTTTATTTCTTTAAACTGGAAATGAAAAATAACAAATGAACTTAGTATTGGTGTAGGGACAGTTGTATATATCTTCACATTTGTCTTCACACGTATATGTACATGAATACATACAATGAACACATACATTCATGCCTGCAAATATGTACACACATACTTGTGAACTCACTCAAAAGTACATAGATATTCTTGAATCCTTTCAAGGGCCAGTAAATCTGCATTGTGTTTTTTTCCCTTAAACAACTCTCTCTTTCTCTCTCTTACACACACACACACATGCATGCACTCATGCAGTAGAATGTAGAAGAGTTAAGTAATTTTGCTTGCTCACTGTTGAACATATAAGTGAGCTGGTTGTAATGGAGTTTAATAAATTGATTTGTACTAAGTCCTATATAGGTATCAGATGTGTTATTAGTCTCTAAGATGCATTAGGAAATTATATCCTTGCTAAACAGTTAAAATCTGAGGGAAAATCTTTATAGTTCATAAAGTTGTATTTGTATACTCTTTTACTCTTTTATTTGTTTCAGTCATTTGACTGTGGCCATGCTGGAGCACCGCCTTTAGTCGAGCAAATCGACCCCAGGATTTATTCTTTGGATGCCTAGTACTTATCCTATCGGTCTCTTTTGCCGAACCACTAAGTTACGGGGACATAAACACACCAGCATCGATTGTCAAGCAATGTTGGGGGAACAAACACAGACACACAAACATAGACACACACATACA
>NC_068984.1:65649839-65651231 GCF_001194135.2 Octopus bimaculoides
ACATACATATATATGATGGGCTTCTTTCAGTTTCCGTCTACCAAATTCACTCACAAGGCTTTGGTTGGTCTGAGGCTATAGTAGAAGACACTTGCCCATGGTGCCATGCAGTGGGACTGAACCTGGAACCATGTGGTTGGTAAGCAAGCTACTTACCACACAGCCACTCAATTCTTTAAACAAATTAGATGTGGTAATTGTGTGACTAATAATAGCTGCAGTAATGTATGATACTTTAATTGTTTTTAGATATTTAAAGTTTTACGCTACTTTTGTTGTGAATGGAAGTCCTATTTATAAATAATTCTTTTTTTAATGTGTAACTGGAGTTGTAGCTGTTATATAAAAGGGTGAGTTGTCCTATAAAATAATTATTTTCCTATTTATTTGATGCCGATCTGGTAATTTTTTAATTTTCATTTTTACATTCACTTTCAAAAAGGGGCACCATTATATAGTATTTAGAGTAGAGATTCTCAACCAGGGTCCATATGAACCCGGGATGGGCGGGGGGCTATATAAGATTTTGGGAGATCCATGCGAACAAAATAGTAAATTAGAGGTCCGTAAAATTTATGGATCCATAAAAAGATTATATACATGTATTGCTAGAAACAGTTAGGTTTCTTTCTCCAATGTTTTACATAATTCAACACATTTCCAGCTTCTGAAAAGTGTTTCCTCAGTCTGTGGCTACTGCATACCTACACAAGTGAACATGTGAAAAACAAAACAGGAATTTTGAAAGAAATGTCTACAAGATCAGTTTTAGAACTTAGAACACATATGGGAATCCACAAGAATGAAATAGTAACCAAAGGGGTCTGTTGGCAGAAAATGAATGAGAACCTTTGGTTTATAGTAATCCAGGAAAATTGAGTATGTTGACTGAGAGGTTTGATCATCCTAGAGAGATATTTTCAGTTAAGTTATAATATATTTTGAGGTGGTTTAATAATTTATTGATGAAATCAAAGTTTTCATATGGTTTGCAGTAAAGGTAATAAAGAAGTAACTTATACCTAGGGTCACATTAAAAATATTAGCAAAGACCCAGGAAAACTTGGGATAAGGTGGTGAAGCACAGCCTTCAAACATTAGGCCTCACCGTGGCAATGGCTTGTGACCAAGACAATTGGAAATATGCAGTGCGTGAGAAGACCCGGCAATCTAAGTGAGACCATAATTCGAGGCCTCTGCTAGGAGTGTAGCCAGCCCACTTATGCATACCTTTCCTTCATTGGACAGTAAACTCTGTTTGTGAAGACCTGTCGAAGCAATTGAAATAGATCCAAATTCGACGACTGGCACCCATGCCAACCTCTCCTTTATTGGACTCTAAATTCGGCTTGTGAAGACCTGTTGGGGCAAGTGAAATCAAAATCGTGATTG
>NC_068984.1:65651256-65653159 GCF_001194135.2 Octopus bimaculoides
GTGCCAGTGGCACGTAAATAGCACCGTTTGAGCGTGATCGTTACCAGCATCGCCAGCCTGGCACTTGTGCCAGTGTCATGTGAAAGAAGATTTGAGCGAGGTTGTTGCCAGTGCCATTGGACTTGCTCCTGTGCAGGTGGCACGTAAAAAACACCATTTTGAGCATGGCCGTTGCCAGTACCGCCTAACTGGCACGTAAAAGCACCCACTATACTCTCAGAGTGGTTGGCATTAGGAAGGGCATCCAGCTGTAGAAACTCTGTTAGATCAGATTGGAGCCTGGTGCAGCCTTCTGATTTACCAGTCCTCAGTCAAATCGTCCAACCCATACTAGCATGGAAGGTGGACGTTAAACGATGATGATGATGATGATGATGAATATTAGTGATAGTAGTGATCCTATGTAACAGACTTTTAAAGGGAGGTATAAATTTTCTTTGTAGTTTATTTATTTATTGTGGATTAAAATTGTTCAGAACTAATCTGCAATTTTCTCTATGGGGACACCTTCAACCTGGAGGAAATTTGCTTTTAAATTAAGGAATAGGTATATCTCTATAAGGTCATTTAGACTATCAAACCTCTTGGCTTATAAATTCATGCAGATTCCTTTAAATACTGAAATTATACTCTTCCCAAAAGCAGAATTAAAGAAAAATTCATGCTATGAAGAAACTACTAGATCCATAATGTACAAGAATAGAAAAAGCAATGTTACACAATACATTAATATTGGTTGCAACTCCAAAACTTCTCTACACAACATAATGCTATAAAATCTTTAAGAATAAACAGGTACAGATTTACACTGTACCACAACCAACACTGCCAACACAATTACCTCAAATAGCTTGTCTAAACTGTTAGCCTAAAACTAACTAAACTAGTAGCAACTGCCACTCTATGACAGTAAAACTGTCATATAGTGGCAATTGCTAGCTAAATATATAGCTTACCAACTGCTTAGTTAAGTATATGGCTTACCAATTTACCATAGAGACTAATAACACTAATGCATATACAAGACATTTGATATCCATTTAGCTACATTACAATCAACAAGCATGCACTCATTCAGAACAAAAGATACTTCACATTTTAGATTCATTTAGGATTTTAAAAGGATATACAATACAAGATGACATGAAACATGATCTCTAGAGCTAAATCTTATAATGGAAAATAGACAAAACCCCTGAAACTTGTTAGCAACCAAGACTTATGAAATACTCTTCATCAAAACTACAAAAAAGAAAACAATTTTAAACAGAGAAGCTGCTTCTCTTAGAGATACAAAACATACAAAACAATTAGATACATTAAACCAACTATATAGGTCAATCAGTAAAGTTACAATGTAAATAGCCTAATCCATTCATTCCACTTACCTATACTATAATGAATACCTATCCTTCTTTTCAAATAGCAACATAAACTAGAATACAACCTAAGTTTATGTTCCTAATACACCCTTAAAAATTCTTATGCAAAGAATTTTCACCTCAACTTTAGGGCTGAAGCATATAAAAGAGCATAAACAAACTTTATTCCATTTTTGCAAACATCATATACATAAAGCATTTTTCAAAACATCATGCTGAACAGTAAATCAGCAGAGTGAACTACAGTGTTGGATGGCACATCTCACTCTTTTACTGGTTTCAGTCATTTGACTACGGCCATGCTGGGGCACCGCCTTTTTTAGTTGAGCAAATCGATCCCAGGATTTATTCGTTGTAAGCCTAGTACTTATTCTATCGGTCTCTTTTTGCCAAACTGTTAAGTTACAGGGACGTAAACACACCAGCTTCGGTTGTCAAGTGAAGTTGGGGAGACAAACACAGACACACAAACATATCCACACATACATACACACATATATATATATATATATATATATATA
>NC_068984.1:65654329-65677600 GCF_001194135.2 Octopus bimaculoides
ATATATATATATATATATATATATATACATACTCACACACAAACACACATATACACACACACACGCATGCTCACTCATGCATGCACACACTCATACACAACAGTTTAAGTCTACAAAATTCCACCCATTAGTCATTGTAAGCTATGAAGGCGATACTTAGCCAAAGTACTGCTAGATGAACCTGAACCAAAGTTATATGGTTTCTATATACCTTTCTTAACTACAGTAGTGGTCATTTACATCTATACTGTTTGTTATATATAATAACCATAAGAACGTGCTAGAATTTGAATTTACGATCATAGTTGTTATATCAGCATCTTCTTCATTAGACAACTCAAACAGCTGACATGCTGAATGAAAACTGTGTGAAAGAAGTCATAAAATTATAAAGGGATAATGATTGAGAGCTGGACATAGAGACAGTGTAACTGAAAAGTGAAGCATCAATGCAATAAATTGAGATGGTTGCATAACAAAAAAGTGAATAACTGAAGTGAAACAAGATAACTAACGTGTTGTTATCTATCTTTACTATAGCTTAATGGAAAGTGAATAGTAGGAGGAAAGGAATTCAAGTGGGAGGAGGTAATAAAGCTAATGTTTCAAGGTGTTAATAAGTGAAAATTTATCAGGTAACTAAGAAAGAGATTACTTATATATACTGATCCAATCTCAATTGAAATGCAAAAGTAGACATATGAATATTGAATGGAAGCTGTCTGAAGAAAATTTGACGAAGATTTCAAAACATTATTTTATTATATTTAAATTGTGATACATTTTAAAACGTAATGGAATATATTATTATCTTATCAATAAGTGCCCACTTAAATAGTGTGTTCATGGCAAAATTTTAGCGATTACTTACAGCTAATGAAAATTCATTAATTTCAGAATTGTTTGTTGTTATTGTTTTATAATCTTTAGTAAGATCTGAGAGAGCCAAGACTATCATGTTTTTTTTTTTTATTTTACTATAATCTTAACTCAGTCAGGATAATCCTTATATTTATTCCTTCAAACATAGTGTATTTAGAACTACATTATCCAATGTGTCCTCCCTTTTACAGGATGTTTCTGTATTGATTTACCTGAATGGTTTACATATCTGTAACAATCAATTCTTAAGAAAAATACCTTTTAATCATTATTTAAAAGAAAAAAATATATAAAAGCAAAGGTGAAACAACTTTTGTCGTTTGTAGGAATGTAGCACACGTAAATCCAAATGAATTTGTACTCAGCAATGCAACTGTGCAAACAATAACATAATTTGGAAAAATAAACAAATAAAAAACAAAGAAGCTAGGTTAGATTTTATTAGAAAGTATTTTTCATTGAGGATAGTTTGGAAATGCCTTTCATCATAGATTCTAGGGAATGCTATGATCATCTGAGGTCTGTTATGAAAGGAAAATATGTTTGCACTTCTAACGCATCATATTGTTAAACTGCTAGGAGATAATTCTCTTCCTGGACTGCATATTGCATAACAGATGTATTGACTTCAACTAAATCATAACAAATAAATTGAACACTTGTTGTAATCTTGTGAATATGACTCTCAGTTCTGCTAACCTAAAGTTCTATGGATAGACAGGTATTTTTGTTCATTATATTGTGTGATGATGATGATGATGAAAAAGTAAATCATAGGCAAATTCTAGATTCCATTTTTCAACTGAAGTCAACTTAATTACATGAATAATATCCTAGGAAGAAGGGAAGCTATTAAAACATTCCTTTGCCATAAATGCCTAAAACTTCAATAATATAAGAATTCAGTATTATTTAAAGAATAACACTAAAATAAAGGAAGCTGCGGAATACATTTTGTAAAAGATTTAGCATTCTGAATTCACTCATTTACTATTTATTTGATAAAATTAATCCAAAATACCATTCCAAAATTATTGTTGAAGAAATCTAATTTAGTATCTCTTGTAGCTCTATAATGAAGAGATAGACGAGTCGTTTTTATTATGTCTTATTGGAACTTACATTCTGAGGTTTTTTTAAAATTTTTTTTTTATTTTGTAATAATAATAATAATAATAACATACCAAATGAAGCAATTACAACAACCGAAATTGGATTTTAGATATATCTATTCTTATCAAAGATTTGATAATAACTATGAAGATGTCCAACAAATAATTACAACATAGCTTTGCTTTCTTAATGGTTGGTTATTTCAAAAATGTTGCACAAATATATTTACCATTTCCTCCTGGCAAAAATGGATGTAAGCATAACAATAAATAACTGTATTGCTCAATGTCTTGCACATGCTTCTACTTTCCAATTAATAGTCGACTTAATCTGAAATATCCCCACAAAATATTTGAAATAATTTAAATTGTTATACCACATTTAACAAATTCTTTATTTGCACATTTGGATAGGTTTGGCTTTTATGTTGGTTTATAGTTATAAATATATTCAATTTCTGTAATAAAAATTAGAAACATACTTCAACTGATAAAGTAAATCCCAATAGTTTCATTTTTAGGAGAGACGAAATTTAATTTCATGACATTTATAGTTTTTTACCAATTCATTAAGCAAGGAATGAAAACCTTGCTTCCTATGAGAATAGCAATAACAATAAAAATTGGCAGAAGAATTAATACAGATAGCAATTAACAGCCATATTTAACTACCAACAGCAGTAGAATTGTAACACATAATTGTATATACGTGAACAATAAATAACATCAGAAATAGTAGTAGAAGCATTAGTTTTCCATATAAACAGAAATTCCCTTACAGTAAGATTCATTTGAATGTATTTACTATTGGTAAACAGTTATAATCACATTACTTATTTTTGAAGAATGAATGTTAAATTTCCTCCATATTCAACTCAAAAACATTTAAAATATATATATGTATGTATGTACAGGTGTGTGTGCATGATTGTATGCATGTATCTTTTTTTATCTTTTACTTATTTCAGTCATTAGACCGTGGCCAAACTGGAAGAAATTTAGTTGAATAAATTAACTCCAGTAATTTCTTTTTCCTAAACTTGATACCAATTCTATTGGTCTTTTATGCTGAACAGCTAAGTTACAGGGACGTAAATACACCAACACCTGTTGTCAAAAGGTGGTGAACAAACACAGAAAAAGACACACACACACACACACACGCACACACAATCGACTTCTTTCAGTTTCCATTAACAGAATTCACTCACAAGGCTTTGGTTGGCCAAGGTGCCATGCAGTGAGATTGAACCCAGAACCATGTTGCTGGAAAGTAAACTTCTCATCATAGAGCAATGCCTGTATCTATAAATATATTTTCCTCGTTTTATTTTTTGAAATTCTCACCAATGAAGAAGGGGCCAGTTTCTGACCCAGGAAGATCCTTGCAGTCTCTCATTAGTGATATCTACATCTGTGATATCTCATAATGTATACCAATTCTATTGTTATCAATCTGTACCTCTTAATTACCATAGGCAAAAAATTCTACAAAGCTTCAAGAATTTACAAACCCATCCTATTTCTAATCATGTGGGCATGTATTTTTGTATATATTTGTTATTATTTTTGCTTGTATAATCAGTTATATATGTATGTGTGAACTGCCGTGTGTGTGTGTGTATGTGTGTGTGCACACGTGTCTACACACACACACACACACACACACACACACACACACACACACACACACACACACACACACATGAATATATGCAGTTTGATTCAGAATTCTTTTTAGCAATTAAACAGCATGAGAAATTATTACCATTTGTTTTGCTACAATTTTCTTTTTATACATATCTATCTGCTTTCCTAACTAAGTTTCATGTTTTAGTTAGGAAGAAAGGCAGGGTCAATGATCTGCTGCAGCGCCTCCAAGAATGGTGGGAGAAATGGAGAAAAGTATCGCCAACCCAGAAACATAGCTTTGTTGTGTTAAGTGTGGAGGAGAATTAATACTACAACACTATGCTTATATAGAACCACATTAGAATTTGAACTCGGAATGGTAAGAGCTGGACAAATACTGCAAGGTGTCCAGTTTGCCATTCTTGAAGTCCCACTATGTTACAAGCATTTGGGCCAGGTCTCCAGGTCAAGAATACCTGACTTTCTCCCTCTCACCACACAAACACAAACATCATATAGACATGTCATGAGAAGCAATAATGATGTTTTTGTTGTTTTATTTTACTAAATTTTTAAGTACTACATAGTCTTTTTTTCCTTTAGCAAGTTACACTTTAAGTTGTCTTTAGTTTATTTATTCAGGTAGTTTTACTCATTCAGTTAATCAGGTGTTATGGTTACAAGCGGATGTGCAGATGAGCTCTCACCATTTCATTTAATTGATATTTTTGACACTGAATGTTTGACAGTTTACTTCAGGTGTTTGTCTGAAAATATCTATGAGTTGACTAAAGTTTCTATCATAAATATTCTTTTCTACTCTAGGCACAAGGACCAAATTTTTTTGGGAGGGGGCCAGTTGATTAAATAGATCCCAATATGCAACTAGTACTTAATTTATTTATCCCGAAAGGATGAAAGGCAAAGTCGACCTCAGCAGAATTTGAACCCAGGACATAAAGACAGACAAAATACTGATAAGCATTTTGCCCAGTGTGCTAATGTTTCTGCCAGCTCATCACCTTGTTTCCATCATACTGACAGAAAATTCTGACAATTTGTTTCATGATAAAGTACAATTATTTCATATCTTAATCTGAACTTTGATGTCACATGTTAAAATTAATTCAACTTCACACCTCATCAGGAGTGTTCTCATTGATACTGCATGGGCTGATGTAATTTTGGCTCTGTAATCTTACTACAATGCTATCTCTATCAATTATTTTTCTTGTGTCACTTTCTAACTTATAGAGTGATAAGTATTTTCATAATAGTTATAAAGGTGACTTGAGATATATGTCTTCATATATTTCTCAACATCACACATCTTTAGCTGACAAGTTTTGATCCAACACAATATTGTGAGAAATCAATATCTGGCAGTGAGAGAAATTTTGTTTATCAGACAAACAATTTTCTCTGGAAAGTGTTTAAAAGTGGAACTTAACACTATTGGAGATATTGGAAGATGATTCTGTTATGATTTTATTTCAATTTTAGAGTGACAGAAAATTCTTATCACTGAAATAAATTTGAGATCTGTAAAAGAAATCAAATATCTAAAATACAGTATTTGCAATGTACACAACAAAAATTTCACAAGATCAGGGATTGGTGAGTTCATCTTCCCTAAAACAATTGAATTTAGCATTGACAAAGAATTATTTATGCTAGCTTAAACATTTTTAATATTGGATGAAGACAGTTGGGTATAAATTTTGAACTGCTGGTTATGATTTTTAAAAAATCATTCGCTATTGATTTTAATTCTTTTCTCAACATTATTAAATCCACGCATATTGCATAAACATATACTCTTTTACTCTTCTACTTGTTTCAGTCATTTGACCGCCACCATGCTGGAGCACCACCTTTAGCTGAGCAAATCAACCCCAGGACTTATTCTTTGCAAGCCTAGTACTTATTAATCATATAGGTCTCTTTTGCTGAACTGCTAACTTATAGGGACATAAAAACACCAACATTGGTTGTCAAGCGATGATGGTGCGGACAAACACAGACACAAACATACACACACACACACATGTATATGTATATACGATGGGCCTCTTTCAGTTTCCATCTACCAAATCAACTCACAAAGCTTTGGTTGGCCTGAGGCTATAGTAGAAGACACTTACCCAAGGTGCCGCACAATGGGACTGAACCCAGAACCATATAGTTGGTAAGCAAGCTACTTACCACACAAACACTGATGACCTTTATAATAACAAAATGTGTGTCTGCTTGCAGCATTCCAGATCAAAATAGTACAATACCTAAAGTTCATTCAACTGTTTCAACAATATCAAGCCTCATATCATTCTTCTTTCAGAGCACAGATGATGTCAGAAAAATATGACTAGAGTGAGAGCAATAACCCATGATCACCTGAGCTTTACTTACAAAAAGCGTGCTTCAAATTTCTATTCAAAACAGTTTAGTTTATAAAATTGAATTAAAATGGATATTCTTTTTATGTCAATATGGCTCCTGTTGATTCATAACAATTTCTGCTGTCTTGAGAGGTTTATTTTAATACACAACATTTAAGCAGAAATTTTTACTAGTTTTTTACTATATATATATATATATGTTTGTATAAAGATATATATGTATATTTTATATATACAGGCACAGGCATGGTGGTGTGGTATGAAGCTTGCTTCCCAACTACATGTTTCCAGGTAGGTTCAGTCCCACTGTGTGGCATTTTGAGCAAGTGTCTTCTATAGCCTCAGGTCAACCAAAGCCTTGTGAGCAGATTTGATAGACAGAAACTGAAAGAAGCTTATCGTATATGTGTGTGTGTGTATGTGTGTGTGTGCGTGTGTGTGTGTGTGTATGTTTGTCCCCCAACACCATTGCTTGACAACCAATATCAGTGTGTTTACATCCCTGTATCTTAGTGGTTCGGCAAAAGAGACCAAAAGAATAAATACTAGGCTTAGAAAAGATAAGTCTTGGCATCGATTCATTCAACTAGTGATGGTGCTCCAGCATGGCTGCAATAAAATGACTAAAACCAATAAAAGAATAAAGTAAAAGAATATATATCCTTCATATGGTAAGAGATTCAGGGACATCCTAACTGAGAATTTGATGAGAGGGAGAAACAGCTACAAACTTGTGATATAGAGGGCAACTGGGAATTTCTGTAAGACAGCTTGCTGAGTGTAACTGCTCAAATCTGTGGTTGGTGCAAAGTCCCTTTCAAACCCAGGGTAATGTGGTGGGGAAACAATACCATAGACAGGACCATTAGAGGAAAGAAACTGGCCTGTAAGAGTGGGGGCAGCAGGAAACTGCATCAGATAGCCAGAAGGGAAGCTAAGAGACAAGTATATCTAGCCAAGGGAGAAGCAGAAAAGACGTTTTCTAATGTTCTGTGTCATGAGGACCAACGAACTGAGTATTTCAGATTGCAAGACAGTGTGTGAGAGAAAATTGTGATGTCATAAGAAAGAAATGTGTCGAGGTAGAAGCACCACTGACGCTATATTTCTGGTAAGGGAACTTACAGAGAAATACCTAGCCAAAGATAAACCTCTGAGCTTGGCTTTTGTTGACTTGGAGAAAGCTTTTGACAGAGTCCTCTGATCTGCTATCTGATGGTCAATGCTGAAACTAGGGATAGATGAGTGGTTGGTACAAGCCTTGTACAGGGATGCTACCAGCAAGGTGAGGGTGGGAAACGTGTACAGCAAAGAATTCAGGGTACAAGTAGGGGTTCACCTGCTCAATCTGTAGAAAAGTAGGTAAAAACTCCATAAGCTTTGGACACACAAAAGGTGCAGCAACATCAAAGGAAGGTTAACAGAGAAACTAACTTTTGGATGTGGAAGGTGCACAGGCATAATAAATGCTGAACATGTGTGGAAAATAGATTACATCAACTGCCGGGGGGGGGGGGAAGCTAGAGGTAGTAGATAGCTTCCAGTATCTAGGCGACTAGCTTAGTAGTGGAGATGGTTGTTCCAAGAGCGTAGCTGTGAAAATAAGATTAGGCTGGGCAAAGTCCAGAGAGCTCCTACCCCTATTGGCAACTAAGGGCCACTCTCAGAAGCAGACATAATGAGAAGACAAGTATTTTTTTTAAAGTGGTTTATAAAATAGTAGCCTACAACCCATTGTTTGCAAACAAACTTAGCTGATTCTTATTAGGCAGTGAATGTACTTCATCGGCTTACTACTAGGAACATAACCAACACTTAAATATTTAGTCATATATATACATGATGGGCTTCTTTCAGTTTCCATCCACCAAATCCGCTCACAAGGCTCTCGAAGGCCATGAGCTATAGCAGAAGATACTTGCCCAAGGAGCCACACAATGGGACTGAACCCAGAACCATGTGAGTGAGAAGCAAACTTCTTACCACACAGCCATATCTACACTTATTTGTTTTTAAACAGTAATTCATTTTGGACTAATTTTTTAAAATAGCATTAAAACTTGATAAACTTGATTAGATTTTGAAAATATCACTTCCATAATCAAGTTGATATCAGATAGTAGAGTACACAACAAAGTAAATTTGCTCATCTCGTGATATTGATAAAACAAATACTGGTAATATACTAGAGTATAAATATCCAGTTGAGTATTGTCCTTTCAAAAACAATTGGTTTTCTGTCTCTGTAAGAAATCAACATTTGTTTAACAGCTGTTTTCAACAAGAAAACAAAAGCAAACAAGAAACAAACAAAATTCTATGGAAATTATTAGACAAAAGCTGGAAATATATCAAAGTTTATAATCAAATTAATAATGCATGTTTTTCATTCTATCTTTTTATACTATTAATTTATAATTATGCAATGACAAGCAATTATTATTTATTGCATTCTAGAAGAAAATGATACATATGCATGGTTTGAGTAAATAAGACTGCTGGACAAAAGACTTACAAACAGACCTTAAAAGAGATTATCTCATCAAAACACGCTTGTAGGATACAACTGTAATAACAGAGGACACCTGACAGCAGCCGCAAAAATACCATTTCATTATCCAAGGGATTACAGTTGAAAATATATTTTACTAAAACTAATTTCCACACATTTTGATTCTTATGACATGTAGATACACTTTGCAGAATGTTTCTATTATTTTTGCGTCTTTTGCTTTTACCATAATCTTTTCTTTTTTCTTGTTGTTAGATCTTATTATTAAAAGCTATTTTATTAACAAACGTTTAGTAATTAAAGAGATACTTCAGTCTTGATTTCTGAAAGGAATGTTAATTTTAAGAAATTGAGAAATTTTAGATTTTTAAATTTTAAATATATGTTCGTCTATAGTTTAATATTGAATAAATTGAATTAAATGCTAGTCAATTCAGTAAACTAAATTGCATTTTTCATTATGAAATAGCAAAATTTGCATTCCATAAAAGCTAGTGGGATCTCTTGAAATTTTAGTTTACAATAGATTTTATAGAATGGGAATTCATAATCCAAGGTGCAAAAGCCTTTACAAAACTAACAAAATAAAGAGACTTGGAAACAGCTTTTTAATGCAAGTGCAATCATTCAAAAACTTCACATAGTAGATGCTAGAGAGTTTCAAGGATTATCAGCAAAGAATGCACACCATTTTGGAGCCTTCGTCTTGACAGCCTTACAGTGCACCAGCCCCACTCACTAATGTGAGGCTCCTACCTACTGCTTTGACTGAATAGTATTCAAAATTTTGGGTTCATTTTGGGACCATCACCTTTCCAGCCAGGTTTTGTCATTTCTTTTCACCCATATCCAATAGCTGGTCCTCTCACCTGTCACTTGGTACGCCTTCAAAAGGGCACTTGCTTGCCAATATTAGATAGCAACTGATAGTAGCCACCATCTCAGTTTGATCCCAATAAAACCCCAACATCCAACTTCTACAGGAATGTTTACTGCACTTCAACAGCATTTATGCAGTCATCCAGTAGCATTTCATAATGCTCATCTCTCCTAACCTGGACTGAATCTAAATTGTCTTCATGTGGAACAGTTAATTCAACAAGCTGGTCATATGTTCCTCACATGATATTGTCATATCCAGCTTCTTCCTTGTTTGTATTGGAAGGAAACATTCACACTCTACAAGATCTGCTGCTACCTCTCATACTCCATCTCAGTTCTCATCATTCAGATTTTTTTCTTTTTTTGGGTAATCATCTTGACCTTGATGGACAAACATGATAAACTGTTTACTGCCATGCTTCTGTGGTTTCTTGTCACCATTGATTTCTGCCATCTGCTTCTTAATACCACTATGAAGAACTTTGAGGACCACATTGTGTCTCCATGTATACCTTTCCGATAATATTGAGGATTAGATAGGATATACTTTAGCTTGCTAGCTTTACCACATCTATACTTGTCATCATTTACTATTTTCCATCTCAACAGATTGCATGCGTATAGCAGTACACCATAGGTGGCTTGAAGAAAGAAACTCAAGCATGATGTACTCCACCTTTAAATCTCATCCTGAACTCACCTTCCTGTTAATAACTTAATCTTCACACTTGATCACCTGGCTTTGCTGAGGGCATTAATCAACAATTCTAAATATTCAAATATTTCTAAAAGATTTCAGATTTAAAATCTACTGTGCACACAAACACAGACACACACACACACACAGACACACACACACACACACACACACACACACACACACACACACACACATACACAGCAAAAAAAAATCAAGATTCATGGCCTTGAGATATCAAGATCATAAAACTATGAATCTACATTTTTCGAAAGAAAATTTATTCAAGTAAATTTAGAAATTATCATGCACTAAAGACAGTCTCATTAAATGTTTTAACCAAAATATATTTCTCAATTGGCCAATGATAAAATCTAATTAAATTTTAAACATATTTCCAATAATGCATAATTCTCATTGTAGCTTTTCCACTAAAAGCAGTTTTATAATTGTGTATATATACATATCTTTATATCATGAAACATATTTAGGGAAATTCCTCTTCCACCACCGCCACCGCTACCACCACCACTGCATTTTATGAATTTGTCTCAGTAGGAGAAGAGAGCAATGCTTCAAACATAAGTTAGCAATACATATGTTCTATTTCAATTCATGATGAAAAACATAAGATAAGTATGAGCTAGAATAGTCATTTCAAAGAAATGTGCTTCAGGAGGAAAAAGAAATTAAGAAATATTTAGTACAGATCTTTAGATTTAAAAAGCAGATTTCATAAAATCTTTTTTCTTGAGAGGTACAATTAATACAACTCTGCAGTACAGAAATGGTGAGAATGTTTATGCATATAGTTACACAAAGGCAGTTTTTGCGCAAATGATGACCATTTTGTATCATTTTCATCTGTGGGTATATGCCTTTTAGATGGCCTTAGGACAGCTTTTAGATCATTTATTCTAGTTACACAGCAGAATCTTTTGAAAACTTTTCCAGGAGACACTGGAGACACATTTATAACATGGGGTTGCAGTGCAGAGAAACATATGCAAAAGTAATGATGGTTTCCATTACTCAAAACTGGTTCCAGAGAGGCAAAAAAAAATTCAATCAATTAATAATACATGTAATAAACAAAGAATTAACATAGGTTCAACCATTGCTGTATTTGGAGGATCAGAAAATGGGTAAAGTAGTAACTACTATGCAATATTTTCATATTGAGTTAGTTGCTATAACAGAACGGTAATTAATACTACTAATCTTAGAGCTCTCCAAAAGAAGAGATATTCTGAGTTAAAAAACTGATTTTTCTAAGATTTAATATCAATAATTCAGTACCATTTAGTCTTGGAATTTCAAGCCATAAAAATTATTCATGAGGAGTGTACTTGTGCCATACATAGTGCTGGTTAAGATGTAATATGTACATATTACCATTTAAAATTTTTTATGACAGTCTTGAAACATTTAACATACAATTTTTCATCCCAAACTTTGAAAATTTCTAAGGTAGAAAGGTAAAATTGGATGTAAGTTCTGGTTATTAAGTTATTAGTTATTTAAAAGTTATTGCTTATGCTCACCTCTGTTAAAAGTTCTTTTGGTAAGCTTAATTCAAGAACAATAAGTGAAACATTTTAATACATCAAACATGTTATATCATTTGATAGTAGAAATCCCTGAATCTGAATGACAAATGAAAGCAAATAACTTTAATGAGTGGTGCAGAAATCCATCTGTTAACTGAATCAAGGAAACGGTGATTGCATTGGTTTTTCAAACTGTTGATACTTTTTATTTTTTGCAACTCCTGACAGAATACTCACCATTTTCTGGTGATGGGGCAGAATAGATACTATAAGACAACCTATCCAATGCTCTAGCAATTCTGTCAACCCACCACACTCTTGGCTAGTACATTTTTATTCATTCAAAGGGCAAAGTTGACCCTAGTGCAAGTTGAACTAAGATTGCAAAGAATCAGAACATATACTGCAAGATATTTTATCCAGCACTTTAATGACTCCTCCAGTTCACTGCCTTTTAAGAGTGGTAAAAGTCTTTGAGCTTCTATTTAGGAACTTACACAGATATAATGACTGATTACATAATAAATTTAAAAGAAAACTGAAATAATTACCATTATTTTTTATTTAGCAATTGTAATATATATATTTTTTTTTAATTTCTGAGAGCTTTCACAACAGGCTTATGACTCAAAAACATATGATAGTAAATGTATAGAACTGTTGTATTAACATCAAGAAAGAGCAAATTAACGTATCAAAGTATAAGGTCACAATTAGTAAATGAGACAAACTTTCAGCTGATTTTTGTCACCAGAGGAAATAGGAACAGGAAAACAGACAGATGAGATATACGTGAAACTGATGACATTAAAGACATCAACTTGATATTTCATAGACTGTTGAATATATCATATTGGATTAATATATAATGAACTGTTCCAAAGTTGCAAATAATATATAACCCACAGATTGCTCTTAGTAAATTATCAATGTTTGAATGCAGAAATGTTATTGAGCAGCAAGTTATTGACTTTTTAAACATTTTAAATGGTTTTAAATTTCAATGTGGATGCTCCAGATAGCCTTCAGCATTAACTGCTCACCTTGTACATTGAGAGTTTGCTCTGGCACTGCTTCAATGCCTTCCTTTTATCTTCTTTTCAACTACTCTTGCCTACAACTATATATAATATGGGGTAGACATATAGCAAGATACCCGTACTCTATAGCAAGATACCTGTACTCACCTCTCTATCTTATTTTAGCCTTCTAACGTATGGCATAAGTTCACCTCTTAAATTCTCTCCACTTAGTAGTAAGAGCTTTTTCCTTTTTCTCTCCCTCTTCTTTTTTGCATGAAAAAAGCACTCAATATATTCTGTAAAGTAGTTGGCATTAAGAAGAGCATCCAGCCATAGAAATCATGCCAAAGCTGACATTGGAGCCTAACATGGCATTGCAACTCAACAGAGGCTGACAAACCGTTAAACCCATGCCAGTATGGAAAATGGATGTTAAATGTTGATGGCTTCTCTTATTCTATCCTGGTCTACATTGCATTTCATCAACTAGGCTCAATAAAATAAATACTAGTCACCAACATTTATTATTAAATTGATTATACTTCAATCTAGCAAAATTGTGGTATTTTTCCCATGTAATAATTATTATTACCATTTTTACCATCATTATTGTTATTATTATTCCAGTAATCTAATGAAACAACTCGGCATATATACCAGTGTACCAAAATGTATGTCATATATGATTCTCTGCTTTGGGTTATCTCTTATAAAGATCAATCATCTATCAGTATTTGCAAAATTAAGTTCTAATATCAAATATGCTGAAAATATTATCACCTTTCAGGGAAAAAAAGGCCCTGTCCCTTGTCGTAGTTAATATTGCTACATAGCACAATTGGTAAAAGAAACAAAATTGCTCCAAATTAAGCAAAATATTAGCATATAATGTATGTGACCAAAATTAATATTTACCATCAGTACATGATGGACATTCAAACCAGTATGAAATGTTATTGGGCAAACTCTTCTGACTCATACTAGCATAATAGAAGAAGTATTAAAATGATGATGACATCAATGACAATGGCGAAGATCTTTAGAACAAATAATGAATTTCTGACAAAAAGACAAAGATATGAAGCTGGTCAAACAAAATTATTATGGCTGAATATCTCATAATTTGACATAGGAATGACATATAATCTTTGTATCACTGCTGGAACTGGATATCATTTATGACCATTATTTTAAGCTTCAATAGTGAAGAGGCATTGTTGATTTACTCATACAAAGAGATTTGCTTTGAAATCTCACTGTCATAATAACCAACCCGCACAGTCTAACAGAAATATATCAAACAAAGGAAAATGGATTATATACATGCATATGTGTGTGTAATTCCCAACATGTGTATGCATTTATTCTTATATGTAGTCATATATTTTCAAATATATATATATATATATATATACATATATATATATATATATATGCATATATCATGCCTGTTGAATCATATAATACACACATTTACTTATATATACATACAAACATGAATAGTACCCATCAAAAGTGACTGGGTTTATATGACTATGAAATATAAGCACAACTAAAATTGGATCATAGTTTCTGAAATATGTTACTGGTTGACACTCAACTTGAAATTTTTAAAAAATGAACATTTTCACAATGAACAGCATAAAATCAGAGGAATATGGAAAATACTTTGCCATAGATAAAATACAGCCATGTAGCAGAAAATTTCAAGCTATGATCTAAGAGCAAATCTCTACCAACCAGTTATTTTATACATATTTTTATATCTTATATCATGCTTTTTTGTGAACAACAAAGCTTTAGTCTATAGGTTTTGGACCAACCACTTCACTAGTTCCCTCTCTGTAGGTTTGTGTGTGAGTAAGTGTCTATTTTACACACACCATTATCACATACTAAAATACACACTCACATCCACACATAGACAGAGAAACAGACAGATCGACATAAATAGACAGACCTGCATGCAAAAGTGGTGGTAAAAATTCAAATAACTCTCCATCTAACTTATAGTTTAATGCATGCATACATATGGAAAGAAAACAGACACACCTGCAACTATATATAATGGAAATTTGTGGGCAATTTTTATAACAAGTAGTGTTATATTTGATGTATACTGCACTTCCATACTGTGACATAATACGAAGAAATAATCAACCCAATATCAACCAACATGTTAACAAATGAAACCAAGGGTAATTATTTTTTCTTACTCTGTATATGTGATTACTATTTGAATGTATTTTCACTTCTAGCTATAATTTATAACATACATAGGAAAGGAAACCAGTGTGTGAAAGGAAGTGTTTTCATATGTGCCTATGTATGCTATAAGTTGTGCTTTGTAACTGATTTACTTTTTCATAAAATATATTGGCAACATGAAGACAGCTTAACAACCAAATAAATTGCTAAAAAAGCAAAATTTCAAGACAAATATTACTTGTTTTTTGTTTACTTAGTAATCATTCATAAAACTTTTGGACTTCTTAGCTTCATTAGTTTCTAAGATACTAAGACAGACACTTAAACAATCAATCAAGCTAACAAACAGGTAAAAATAATGACTCCTAATTGTTAGGAGGCTGGATGTTTCATGAGGTGAATGATGGTGTTGATACACAACACATTGCTGTGTAGAAGGTAGTGTTTTTAGTAAGATATATAAGTGTTAATTTTATTGATTGTCCAAAGTCTAATACAACCAAGTAATAAAACTGAGTATTCCAAACAACTTAACAGAAATTGGACAGACTTTTGTCTTTATTTTTAAATATAAGTAACATCAAAGATTAAATAACATTAAAGTCAATTAACTACTCTAATTGAATTCATTACAATATCAATTATAGATTGTTGTGGAATTAAAAGAAGTGTTTTACCAACAAGAAACTAGATTCAATAATGACAAATAATTAAGTTTTTATTGTGAATGACTTCAATTTTCAATAAATAGCAGAAAATATAAGACAGCAAAGAATAAACTAAAACTCAATATGTAATCTGTGTGTATGCTGTGTGCATGTGTGTATGCATGTGTGTGAGCATGTGCATGGTCATATATTTGTCGATGTGTATGTTTGTGTTTGCATTAGAAATACAATTAATAATATGCTTACAAGAATAGTTTTCATTAAAAAAATATACAAAGATAAAAGTTAAATTCAAGTATTCTGTTTACAATCTTTCATCAGAATATTCAAATTATTTCATTATTTGCTGTAAAGTTTCTGTTCAGAGAAAATCTCAAGTGGAATGTTTATCTATTTAACTTATGTTATTTTGATTGGAATCTGCTAAGGCAACAGTCAACAAAAGTTTTCACAAACATCTGTTGAGGTAGGGAAAAAGAAATAAATAACTTTCAATTCAATTTGAAGCTAACACCTTCATGCACATGATGAGAACTGAAAGAAAATAAAATTGTATCAACATAATTTCTAAGTCATCTTAATATCTAATCTAGATTATGAGTGTAACAATAAACCAATATCAATTTAAACACTTACTCTAGAATTTTAAAATATTGTATTTTCATGAACTCAGAAGATTTCAATTTGTAAAACTCAAGTTAAATGTCAGAAGATGTCAAGTGTAAAATTTTACCTAAGAAATAAATATGAAAATTTTGAACAAACTAAACATAAAAATAAATATACAAATAATATACTTGTAATATTAATCTTTCTCTTTTATTATTAAGGATTGGCTTGTTTTACATGTTTGAACTTGCATGCAAATAGTTAATTTTGTTGACTGAATGCTTTTAATGGCATTCAACTATAAATCACTAAAAATGATTCAGATAGTGAATCACTGTACCTTTAATAATAACAACATAATTCTGTTATAATTCAGATTTCCCTGCAATGAACACATAACCATTTATGTTTAAAACTGCACACAGTAGATTGCTTTTGAATTTCACCATTTTAATTTTACAATTAAATGTTATAGTCTATGAGCAGCTTTTTATGGATGTTGAAAATGTCTCCTATATTTTTTTAGTCTATTGGTGTTTTGTGGCTCAGCAGATGCAAAATGAAGTAGAAGTAACACAATTCATGATGGTCTATAATGGTGCTTGTAAGTTAATTTTGTTTAACTCTTAACCATTTAGATTACTCTGTCAAATATAATGTTTATTTATTCAGATTGTTTTGAATTATTCATGCATTACTTCATTGTTTTGAGATGTTGATGATGTCATTTCTTATTTTTAGAATGACATTGTAGGGGAGATGTGAGGGGCCAGATCTGACCAGTTAGAACAGAAAATAGGTAGAATATTTGGGTCAGATATGACCAATTTAAATGTTAAAGAGTTAAATTATTTGTGCTTCAAATATCATACTGTTCAGCAGTAAGCGCATTTATTGTAAACCTTTTTATTTGTGAGTCATGCTCTCTATATTGCAAAGAAATATTTCCATATTCACTCAAACTACAAGTTAATTAGTTAAATTTAATACAACACACAATTTCTTTTAGAATAGATTTTTAATATATGAAAGTTTAAAATATTCAAAGGTATCTGACACATTAAGTATTTTATAGTTGTTTTGTAGATGTACACAAAGAAATTTTAAAAAGGAAATATAATTGTTCTATATGACAGGCATATACATCGGAGGTCTCCAAGGTAAGTACTGCACATCCAGCAATGATTAATTTTCTTTATAACAATCCTATTCTTGCAATATCATTATAAAATCTGCTTTTAATTTGCATTAAAATCTAAAAGCACAGATATAAAAGAAAAAACAAAGATTATTTTGGGTGAATTTGTTTAACGTTAGGAAATAGCTTAAAGTTTGTTTGTTCATACTTATACCAGAGTACTATGTCCAGCCCCAGAGCACAGTCTATGTCAACAACCACTACATACCGCTAGTTAATAGGATACAATGATAGAATCAAGAATTGTGAGATATTAAATTTGTAAGAAAACCAGCCATACTTCAAGTCAAGAGAGATTTTTTTTTGTAAAAATCAAGGTTTTCCATTAAAAATGGTTTGACTGATACTGCCTCATGACACTACTCACTATAGATGTATTAGCAGTGTTTGTGTGTGTGTGTGTGTGTGTGTGTGTGTGTGTGTGTGTGTGCATGTGTGTTTACCTTATCAGTAAAAAGTCTGTAGTAAAATTCATGATTTGAAACATGTATTACTGCATCATAGTACCTGCTATTACATATCTATTTCAGGTCTTCCCGATGATAGAGAATAAAAAAGTTCATTAAAAACGAAAATAAAAGTTAACAAAGACAAGATGTAATATGTTGTAAGCTTTGAATTACCAAACAAATAAAGAAAAAAAACCCAAACAACATGAAAATCATGTGTGTCTATGAAGAAATACACACAGACATACAGAGTGAAATTTTAATGAAAGCTCAAGGCAGATAACTAGAGTGGTGATATTCAAAATACATAAGAAAAGATGAAGGGAAAGAAGAGAGAAAGGTAAATAAAAGAGGAAATGAGCAAAAAAGTGGAAGAATGTAAGAAATATATCTATGTGTAAAGACATGCATCAAATATAAACATAAATAAACACATTTCCAAAATAAGTAATACATATATTACTTTATTTGTTCATCATCTTCTTATGCTAAAAAATATTTTCAGAAGATATTTCACAACTAAAAGGATCATCATTATTTTGCTTTTTAACATTCACTTTTCCATGCTTGCATAGGTCAGACAGAATTTGGTGAGATAGGTTTTCTATGGTTAGATGGTCTTACTACCATCATCCCTTAGATGTTTTCAAGTAAGGTAATATTTCCCATGGGCCAAGCATATTTTAATGGAAGACTGGCAATAAAAGATACCACTTGTATGTCAGTAACACCCATCTATTACTGAAGCCATGTTGGCATGGGTTTGATGATTTGACTGGGTTGGCATCAGACTCCAGTCTAATTTGGCATGGTTTTCTACAGCTGGATGCTCTTCCTAATGCCAACTGCTCTGAGAGTGTAATGGGTGATTTAACATTCCAATGGTATGGATGCCAATTTGCATGACACCAGTATCTGCTATGACTGTGATTTTGCTAGGCTTGATGGGTTTTTTGTCAAGCACGATATATTGCCAAAGTTCTTGGTCATTGCCTCCATGAGGCCTAACACTCAAAAAGAACTCAGCCTCTTTGCCTCTGTGAGGCCCAATGCTCAAACAATATTCTTTACAGGCTATCAGCACAGGTGCACTTGGCATGACGGGTCCTCTCAAAGGTCTCGATCACATCACCAAAGGTCTCGATCACCAGTCATTGACTTTGTGAGGAACAAAGTTCAAAGATCATGCCTCACCACCTCGTCCCATGTCTTCCTGGGTCTACCTCTCTGTATGGTCTGGCTAAGTCAAAATGGTTTTTTTGTATTCCTCCTTTCTACTTGGAGAGTTTAAATGTAGTTATAAAAATATGTCCTTCTGTTTAAATGTAATTGCATTAAATTTCTATATCTTTGTGCAGCTGAGGATTGCTCTGCATTTTATATTTGATGTAATGTTCACATTGCTTAATTAAATGGAGTCGCATGAAACGATCGTACTGCATTAACTTTGGATACCCTTGTTGCTTATTTTGACTTTAATCACCTTATTTTGAAACTGTATGGATAATACCATACTCAATTCTGGTGCCTAAACTTAAGTACCATATTCACCTGAATATATATATATATATATATATATATATATTAAATGATTGATATGGAAGAGAGTGTAGTGGAAGCTTTATTAAGCACAACGGTCATTTCAGCTTACTTCTGCACTGCTCCCTAGTGGCTGGGGAACAATGTGTTGGAAACGAATGCACCACACAGTGCATAAGAAACCTCCACAGGTTACATAATTTGAGGAGGTTTCTTCTGCACTATGGGGAATATTCAATTCCATTATATCATTCCTCGCTCCCTAGAGAGCAGTGCAGAAATAAGTCGAAATTATCGTTGTGCTTAATAAAGCTTCCACTAAACTCTGTCTTCCCTATCAATCATTTAAGAAATGCTAAAGATGCACCAAAGAATTCCTTACAGAGATCCTGCAACAAAAGTGTAGTACTGTGGATGATGCCTGGTAGTTGTAAGTGATGAACGTGCTCTGGAGGTACGCTACTAGGGACATACCCAAAACAAGGTTTGGATACAACACTTTAAAGTCTCCTGTTTAAACTCTAAATTTAAATATGACTTACGTATATATGCATATATATATATATATATATATATATATATATATATATATATATATATATATATTGAAAGCTATAATGAATAAGCACTCCAATTGGTCAAAACAACTTTATAACATTCCCATATTATCATAAATCAAATATAAATACATATTAAAACATCAGAGCACCCAAAAGATGATGCCTCCTTTGAAACAACCATAGAGATGCATTTGAACAGACTCTTTTCTGGTTATCACTTTGCCCTTTATTTTTATATTCATATAATTATGTTTATATTATTTTGGTTTCATTGCCTTGAAATTTTAGTCGCTTTTATTATGCATTAATTTAATCCATATATTCTTCTTCATTCGACTTCACTCGTATTAACCTTTTAGGTTTTATCACCCTTTTATTCATATATATGTGTATATTTTATACTCTTGGGTTTTACCATTAAGTGCCCTGATGTTTTAATATGTATTTATATTCAATTTATGATGATATGGGAATGTTATAGGGTGGTCTTGACCAATTGAAGCATTTATTCATTATACCTTTCAATTTATTTCTCTTTTCGCCTCAAAGTCACCTGAGCACTTCTAGCTGCAATCTTATTTTTATTCTTCAGTTTAACAAAATTACTTTCTGGTTGAATGAAGCTATAAAAATTATCCTCATATATATATATATATATATATATATATATATATATTTATTGATCCAGCCTTGTCAAACTGTGTTGATCTCATATTAAACTTGGGATTTAAATTTAATATGTCCATGGGATATTTAACCACTTACATGTTAATTCAATGAACTTTGTATTTCCGTTGATCTAACAACTGAAAACTAATGCTCAGGAATTCTGAGTGAGATCTATTTGCAATATATATATATATATATATATATATATATATATATATATATATATATATATATATATATATATATATATATATATATACACACACACACAGTGACACGTAAAACAAACACAGATGATTTATGACTATGCTGTGTGTATCTATGTATAACTATATTTAATATACTTGAAATACTAATAATAAAATATTTAGATTTACACATATAAAATTAAATTTAACTTGAGTGAATATTAAGAGAGAAGCAAGAGAAACAAATTAATTTGACATAATTCGCTTCCATTAATTTCAATCATTTGAATCAAAATTTACCCTATTACATAAACACATTGATTTGAATGACAAAATGAAAAACATATCTCATATTATACATATATACACACACATATATATATATACACACACATACACACATACTCACACACATAAAAATGTGCACATACAAGTATACATGCATATGTATAAATGCATGAGTGTCTGAGTGTTAAGTGACACATGTAGAGAGAAAGGGAAAGTAAGGGAAAGAGAGATTGAATTTATAATATTTAATATTTAGGAAATTTATGTAATTATGAAAGAATTTCTACAGGGAAAAAGATCATGCAATAATATATATATATAAACTTGTAATATCAGCTTCTTCTAACATTTTTGACAGATTACATGGATTATTTATTATTATTAATATCATAATCATTAACATCATAATTACCCACCTCCAGAAAACATTTTAGATTCTAATGATGGTTTATCAAATATTTTATTTATCATGTGTCTGAATACATTACCAAGAAGCAATCTAGCAACCCTAAACACTGCATACAACTAGTACATAAATGATTCCCAGGGGGTAATGAAAAACTTTAATCAAGGATATTTTGATTTGATTTAGCTATCGTAATAATGATTTCAATAAATTAGTAAATTAAACTAATCATCATAAGATTGTAAATAAATAAATGCTTTAATTGCTGTATATAAATCTTCGTAAAAGTTCATTCTAAAAGCAATTAAAAATAATAATAATAATAATAATAATAATGATGATGATGATGATAATAATAATATGTATGCACATATGTATGTCATTATTCAGTTTATTCTAAGATTTCTTGCCAATAGAAAAAGAACTGGTTTCTAACCTAGATCCAAGGTTCCTTCATTGGAATTTCAACATCAACAATAGTGTAGTTTGTTTGTTTGTTTGTTTGCTTGTATGTATGTATGTATGTATGTATGTATGTGCAGATTTGTATGTTTTATGTATGCATTTTCATGCATATAGTTACATATCTAGACAAGCTCATATATGTTTAAATGATAAACTTCTGGAAAGTTTTACAGATTTTTACAGTTCCAGTGATGGATTGGATCCAGTCTTCGAATTAGCTTTCTACTTTATGGATTTGGGAAGACTAATTTTTCAAAATTGTTATTTAAGCAGTGTGTTACATATCCCAGGGTCCCAATAATTACAGGTATAAACCTGAACTTGTAATCTGGATAGAGTAATTGCAGATTTCATAATAGTTCAGCATTGGTATTTTCTTTTTCACTGATCTTCAGTTTTATGTTAACATCCACTGGGCAACTAATTTCCACAACTGTGCACAGTTTTCTTCTCTATCCCAAATCATAATATCAGGTCTGTTGTGCTTATATTTCATTGAGGCCTTCACTGGTACATTCCACCAGTATTCCTTTTATTATGAGTGGTTATAGCTTCTACCATATTGTGGGTTCTTATTTCTGTGTCCTTGGGATTATCCTTCCAACAGATTTCATTGTAGAGTGTCCTAGCCACATCATGTCTCATCGGTAGATAATACTGTGATGACATTTTGGGGCAACTGCTTATGATGTGGGTGATATCTTCACTTTGACACTTGTTGGTTAAAAGATGTTGCCAAAGGGATATGATACATCACCCAATGGCATTTTTGATCAATGTTATGCCTCTGCCACCTTGTTTTTAGTTTAGGTAGAGGCAGTCCATGTCACTGATTATGTGGAAATTATGTGTGCTTGTTAGTATTTCAGTGTTGCATGGTTTCTAAAGGGTGGATGCTTTCCCTAATACCAACCACTTTACAGTGTGTACTGGGTGCTTTTTTCATGTCACAGCATGTGAAATAACCATGCAGTGCACAAGGCTACATAATTCATGGGAGGCTCCTGAAGTCTTGTGAGCTGCATGTCGGGAAGTGGATAGCAAGATCCTTCTTGTATCTGTTTCACTACTTTTTGTTCAAGTTCAGTTTCTGCTTAGGAACCCAAGACCCACTGATGGCCAAGGCTGGTAATCACTGTTCAATAGCATATTCTACAGAACATTGAATAAAATGACTTGTGATATTTAGTTGAATGTGTTTACATTCAAAGTTCAAACTCTTGCTGACATTGACTCTGCTTTTCATCTTCTTGTATAGAAATAAGTGCTGTAGCAATATGGTAGAATCATATCAACTGATTCTACTTGTTTGCATTTGCTCACTGACACTGAGGAG
>NC_068984.1:65677610-65681218 GCF_001194135.2 Octopus bimaculoides
GGGGGAGGGGAGGAGAAGGACTAAATTAAACTTTATTTTCCTTGAGGTATGCTCAAGCTAACATCTATATATTTGTCAACTGTTAACCTAATTGTTAGAAAGGATAACTATAGGATTCTTTTCAGGATATTATCCTACCATTCCAAAATTACCTTCTGTAATGAAAATCTACAAAGAAGTGTGATAGAAATATTATAGATTATTTGTTTAGCTCTAGCTCAACGCTGATTAAGGAAATATATATTCAAAAACATTTCAGCCATAATCACTTTGCTCTTCTCTTATGAATATGGAACCCATAACAATGTTATCCAATGTATCCACTTGTTTTTAAGATTATAAGGTATAATTTGAAGGATTTTGGCTGCTTTTTCTAATAGATTGAATGACTACATACAGGCTTCCTTACTAGCTTATATGAACAACTTGCTTATATTACCAGCAATATCTTCACTATAATATTCTGTGCATTTTCGCTAGATTTCAAGATTTGTGAATGATCTTTCATATTACACACCAAAGTTTTTGATCTCTTGAAAACTTTGATCTTAACAAAAGCAAATCTTTCATTAATATTTGTTATAAGAACCTTCTGGCAAATTTCTCTATTTATAGGTTGTGCCAATATTGAACAGCTTCCTGTTAGGTCACTCTCTCATAGCGTGTACCACAGATCTTTTCAGCCACAACACTGTCATAATAAGTGAACTTGTGAAAGCTTGATTATTTCTCTCACCATGATCCTTACCTAAATTAATACTGACCTATTCATTGATATATGTAAGTATATGTCATAAGTAATATTGCATTCTAAAGACTGGGGGTTTAAGTGAGCAACCAGTAAACCTACACAGGTGCATGTACACCAAACACTAGAGCATTACTCACACAACTAAGACAGTATACCATCCACATCCATGCATAATTTGAATGCTCATTCATTTAAACTGCAGACTTGTATTTGATTGGCAATTGATCTTAGATCATTTATTGAAACTGAAACAATTGCATAGAGGCATAGTTGTGATAGCTACTTAAAATTTACATATGTGCTGTTATATTCACTTTCATTTTATTTTGTAATAAATAATGTAGTTTAATGTAATAGAATAATGGCAAATACTACTACAAAATGAAATAAAAGGGAATATGATGTTATTAGTGTTATAAATGACTATCACACACACACACACACACACACACACACACACACACACACACACACACACACACACACACACATATGAAATAGACATATACAGAGTGGGAGAGAATAGGTTAACTGTGCATCTGAGAGCCAGTGGGCCAGAAATTGGGTGGATCTTAGGATGATACATGGAGCTGACGTAAGGGGAAATACTGGTTTCAAATTTTGGCACTGGAGGAACAGAAAACAGTGATCAGGGAAGAATAAAATAGGATAAATATGAGAATGAGGGATGAATGTTAATGGAAGTGGTTCCAAGGAGAAGGGAAGGTAACTAGTAATATGAAAGGGAAGAAATAAGCACAAATTCTGCTGTCATATAATTACAGCAGCTGAATAGTGTCATTTTTAGAAGAGTGATGGAGAGATGGATATAAGGAAGATAGAATGTAGAGAAAGCCTGAAGTGGAGAGATTGGGTACAGGAGTAGGGCCTGATGAGTGTATAGCTATAAACCTAATGCTTTTAGGATCTCATTTTTGCCATGATGGACAGGTCCTATCAAGCACAATGAAACATAAATCATACGAGTCCTTTTTCCATCTCCATAATGAAGATCAACATCTTGATATCTGCCCTCAATACTACGTCTCATATTATCTTGCATTTTCTTCCAGAATATCTATCCACTTTAAACAATCAACACTTCATTACACAGCTTCTGGCATCAATATGGTTCCCATGACAATACCAGTGCAGGTTTCTCTCCTGCACACTACATCTGATTCACCTTATTCCCATTTTCTCCCTCAAATATTTGCACTTCATCATAAATGCACACTGACTTTGCACATCTATTAGAATATATTAGGATAATTTCTTTCTAATCTTCTGCATGTCCCCGGCATTCAGGGTCCACAGCTCACTACTAAGTAACACTGCTTTCATAGAATAAATGTAACTATTAAAAAGCTTCACCCCTAAACTTGAAGCTAATAGTTTCAAAAATTATAATCAAATTAATAATAAATCAGATGTTTAGACATATATTCATAAAACATATTCTTACATATGTAAGCTGGAGGCATTTAAAAATAAAAATATGTTCTTTCATGTGCATAACCGTATCTGCAAATAAGAAACTAGGACATAAAGTATATTTATCTTAACCATCACAAGTTCATTATCTCTTATATTATAACAATGAATATTACAAGACTGTAATAAGTATATACTCACATATGTCACAAATTCTAATCTGAAATGTTTTCTCATTCATACATAGTGGATGTATATATATATATCTGATACTGTTACAGTATCACCACTGTTAACATCTGCTTTGAAAATAATATGACAGCCTTCTGAAAGGTATTTGTCCTCTTTCTGATTTTATTCCAACTTACATTTATTGTTATAATACTCGCACATGTAATTATTCTGATACTTATGTAACTGCTATTCTAAAGAATCTATTTTAGAAACATTTAACAGAAAATAATAAATGTGATTTGCCTTTTATAATGTTGGCATTGATATAAATGCTAACGGCTTTGGACAATCTTATTTAGAAGATAATTTTCATTCTCAAAAATTATTAAACTCACAGGAAATAAATCAACCATTTTCTGAAGAGAAAAAATATTATTGGATCAATAAAAAAATATAAGATTTTCTCACCAAAACGTTGTGCACAAATGTTGTACACAAACGACATGATATAACACAAGCCATGTGGGAATAAACAGGTTGCCTTGCCAACTACATATAATTAATGTGTCTATCTCTAACCTAATGCATGCAACTGCTTTTGTCCACAAATATTTCAACTGAGCTCATCTAATATTCTTTCTTTATATTACTTTTAAATTTTTAGGTATATAGCTACCTACAAAGAAGCAGACCTTGATTCTATGTTTCAATCTGCAGCGAATATTAGTTTCTTTATGTTAGGTTCATTCAGGCAACTTCGAAAGGGATGTCAAAAATACAAACATTATCCAAATGCACGGAAAGAAAAACTAGGTATGAGAGAAATAGGATAGAGTATCAAGAGAGTGAAAGTGAGCTGGGACAGATATATAATACATATGGAGGATGACAAATGAGTCCAGAAGTGGGAGAAACCTGCAGCAGAAGAAAACTAAGGAAGACATGAGAAATGATGGAAGCTGGTTGCAAGAGCCCAAATTTCATGAAGGGGATGTCAAAAGAATGAAGCGAGACACTGTGCTGATGAAGATTCATCCAAGCCATAACTAAACTGGAAACTATGATGATAATGATTTAAGAAATATATAAGTGATGTATTATATAAAATTACAGTTATTTAAAAGAAATGAGAGCCTTTAAGATTTCCCAACAAAAAAAAAAAAATTGATATTTAAATTTTTTTCAGTAATTTCTGAAAGCCATTTTATAACATGAAAAAACTTTAGTAATATTCCTAAAACAAAGTTAA
>NC_068984.1:65681350-65692576 GCF_001194135.2 Octopus bimaculoides
GTCTTCTACTATAGCCTCGGGCTGACCAAAGCCTTCTGAGTGGATTTGGTAGACAGAAACTGAAAGAAGCCCGTGTTATATGTATATATATATATATATATATATATATATATGTATGTATGTATGTGTATATGTTTGTGTGTCTGTTTGTCCCCCCAGCATAGCTTGACAACCGATGCTGGTGTGTTTGCGTCCCTGTAACTTAGCGGTTCGGCAAAAGAGACGGATAGAATAAGTACTAGGCTTACAAAGAATAAGCTCTGGGGTTGATTTTCTCGACTATAAAGGCGGTGCTCCAGCATGGCTGCAGTCAATTGACTGAAACAAGTAAAAGAGTTAAAGCGTATAATTTAAAATATTTAGTCTGGGATATAAATGAAATTTTTAAGTAGTTCCTTAAACTTAACCTAGATGGAAAATTATTTCTAGGGCAAAGTTCATGCCCTGTACCATGTAACTACACATGACTAAAGTTGTTGAATCAAGGGCTAAAGGTCATGAAAATGATTCTACTAGGTATTGTTAAGTAGTATCTTCAAATAATGCTGTTCAATTTTACTTGCAGTAATTAAAATGTATATGTATACATACATATCAATCTATCAATGTGCATGTATGTGCATACATACACATACATGTATATGTACATGTAGATGGAGGGATATAAACAGACAGACAGACAAATGGATAGATAGACAGACAGACAGGCATCAGACAGACAGACAGACAGACAGACAGACAGGCAGGCAGGCAGGCAGGCAGACAGACAGACAGACAGACAGACAGACAGATAGATAGATAGATAGATAGATAGATAGATAGATAGATAGATAGATAGATAGATAGATGCCGGTACGGACATAAAAATAGACACACATGTACAAAAATATGTACATGCTCATGCAACTTATGTTAAAGTCTATTTCATGTATGTTAATGTACCCACTACTGCAATCCAGGTGAGACAGTGCAGATATGTGTGATTTGTATAAACTGGACCTATTAAAAGTAACTCCAACATCAGTCTGCACTGGATTGCTGCATCATGGCTCATGCTCTGGAGACTTTTAGAAAAAATCTTAGTGCCACTTTTTAATAACCACTTTCAATTCAATAACCTATGACTGTACATACTTACACATGTGGAATTATTACGTCTTACTTAGACACGATTTCTCAAACCAAGTATAAGACTAAGATAAATTTACCTTCACGCCACCCATTATGGTATCTTCTTACTACTTTGAAGCTATTTCTTACACCCATAACACATGACCCAGAAACTGATACCTTCTTTCTGCTACAAAATTAGTTTGTTCTTCCCTTCTTTTTCATCTTAATATTAAGGTTAACTTAAATAAGAAATTCCTGTCATGTAAAAATCACTGGTGATGGCACCATGTAAAAAACACCCAGCACACTCTGTAAAGGGCATCCAGATGTAGAAACCGAGTCCAAACAGACTACAAAACTTGGAGGGGCATCAGATCTTACTAGCTCCTGTCAAGTCATTCAATCCATGCCAGCATGGAAAATGGACATTAAATGATGATGATGATGATGATGATGATAACAGCACTGATGACACTGATGATGACAATGACGATGATGATGATGATTTTTCCAGTAAATCATAGAAACAGGAAGATTTACATCTGAGATTGTACTAAAATTAGTTATGGCAGTTCTTTTAACACAAATACATTTTTCACCAGTAAGTCCCCCAAACATAGTATTCCAGTGCTTTTCATGGTGGAGGACTGAGACATGCCCTTTAGACCAGATGTGTATTGGGTCTAAAAGAAGCCAAAGTTACCTCAACCATGCTAGAGAAGAAAACAATACACAAAGGTCTTATAATCACACAGAATTCCTCAAGTACATTACCAACAAACTTCCACATAAATGGCCAGCCACATTTGGAGGTTGAGAGAGATTGAAGCAGATTAAAAAATATGGTGCAAAATTCACAAAAGATCCAAGCAATATATCAATCATAATAATAATAATAATATTAATAATAATAATGACGATAATGAGCTTGAAGGATTATTACGTACTGTGAAAGTATTCAGTGATGACATTAGGATAGAATTTGGTCTTGATAAATGTGCCAAGGTCACTTTCCAGAAAGGGTGAAGACCCAGTGGTGTTCGATGTTGAAACAGTCATAAAAGAACTCGAGCAGGAAAAAGCTTACATATACCTTGGAATAAATAAGGAGCACTGGCATTCAACATGCAAGTATGAAAGTGAAGATCAGGAAGAGTGTTACAGGAGAGTTAAATTCATGTAAATCTGAGTTAAATGCATGTAACAAGGTGTTAACTGTAAATTCCTTAGCAATTTCTGTTGTTATTTACTGTTTCCAAGTGTTGAACTGGAATATGTGCGAAATAAGGAAAATTAACAGGAAAATCCATGAGCTGTTGACTCGCAATAAGCTGCACCACCCAAAGGCAGATGCAGATTGTCTTTACCTACCCAGAGCTCAAGGAAGTTGAGGCTTCATCCAGTTTGAAATTTCCTACAAAATCACCACAGTTAGACTGGCAAAGTATCTTAAAACATATAACAATTAGATGCTAAAGCTCATTGAAAACAACGAAAGACGTAAGAAGCTTCATTTTGTTATGAAGGAGAGCAAAAAATTTTCAAGTGAGTTTATGTATAATGCCCAAGTTGAACAGCATGAGGGAAGTGAAGCAACTATAGTCGCAAAGAAGGTGAAATCAAAAGTAAGGCAATATGGGGCTTGAACAATTGGCTGATAAGTAGCGACAAAAACCTCTGCGTGACAAATATGTGGCCCGTAGCAAACAAGATGATGTAGACTGAAGCACACCCACAATGGCTACAGAACTCAAGGATAAAGGCAGAGAGTGAAAATTTTATCTTGGCTGCCCAAGATCAGAGCTTATTGACCCGGAACTATCAAGCCAATGTGATGAAAAATGGTGTAGACCCAAAGTGCTGATACTGCAACGATGTGATAGAAACAGTCAACCACCTAATCTTTGGATGTAAGGTCTTAGCACCTGTAGAGTACAACTCAAGACATGACAGAGTTGGCCAATATATACATTGGATAATGTGTCAGCATTATAAAGTCAAAACTGCTGACAAATGGTATAAGCACCACACTGAGGTAGTAACTGAGGGAGAAAATGTAACTATTCTTTGGGACTTCCCAGTATGTACAGATTGGACCATCAAGGCATATAAACCAGATATTGTTGTGAAAGACAAAAGAAATAAAGTCTGTTTATTGATTGACATGAGCATACCCTGTGGCCATATTTCAGCAAAAGAATTTTATAAGTTCAGAAAATATAAAGATGTGCTAATCAAAATTGAAAAGATGTGGCATCTCAAGATAGTGACAATACCAATGACTGTAGAAGCACTTGGAATAATCAAAAAAGGAACTGAAAATTATTTAAGAATGATCCCTGGCTTACCACCCATGCAGGAAGTGCAAATGATTGTCTTAGGTGGTAAGCATGGTCGCTGTAAATTTTCTTTCCTTTTTCTCTTTATTTTATTTGTTTACTTCTCTATTTTTTATTTTTTCCTTTTTCTCTCTGTCTTCCCCTTTTTCTCTATCATATGACTCTGTAAATGAACAATCCAGTGTGCTTGTTTTAATGGCTTACTAATGTATACAGTATGTTTCTCTGCTCTAGGTGTCAGGAAGACACTCCGCAAGAAATGAAAACAGAATTGAAAGAAGAATCTAATGAAAATGATAATAATAATAAAAACATGCCAGTTATTTGATGACAGTGCCTTCTAACAAACGTTTCAACAAAGGAATTTGAAAAACTGTCAAAATATAAGGACTTTGACATTGAGATATCTAGGACATGGCAATTAAAAGTCAAAGCCATCCCTCTTGTTGTATATGCCCTAGAAATGATCAAGATAGGTAGCGGCAAATTATTTGACCAGATCCCTGGGAAAACAACAATCTATGAGACTCAAAAAATTGTGTTGACATCAACTTCCCACATTCTCAGGAAATTTCTCTCCATCTAAGACCCTGCCAGAAGATGAAATAAAATACACATCAATCGGATAATAATAAAGATAATGGCTTCTGATTTAGGCACAATTTTGAGGGGAGAGTTGTAGTTGATAGCACTGACTTGAATAGATAACCAGTAAATTATTTTCTCGACCCCCAAATGAAAGACCAAGTTGACTTCAACATGATCAGAACTCTATTTTCTGTATGTCATGTTAGATTACTATTCCATATATTCGCTGTCCACAATAGGTGAAGGTTACTTGGTACTAACTATGTTCCCATAAGATATAAAATTACCTTTCTTAAATAATAATAATAATAATAATAATAATAATAATAATAATAATAATAATGACAATAATAAGATAAAGAACACATAAAAGAAAAAAAAACATATCAGGGTTTACAATATCACACAAAACACAGAAATAACCCTGCTAGGCACAGCTTACATTCTGCACAAGCATTTTCAGTTTAACAGCACAACACACTCAGTACACTTCCTGCACAACCATCTCTAAATGTTATTATATGCTCACACAGCACATACATAACACAATCACCAACCAATAAAGTAACTGACAGAATCACCTCCCAATACTATAACAAAATTCCCACAGCACATATGCTAATCAACAAATGAAACATTAAAGCAACAAACCAAGAGTAACAAGGCAAATTAGATGTAATATGCACACAGTATCCCAGACTCTAAAAGATAATACTGCACAAACCTAAGGAACATGGAGGTGCATCTGGATGTGAAATAGTAGGAGTTTTCAAGAAACCAGTGAAAACAAATAATAATAATAATAATAATAATAATAATAATCCCTTCTACTATAAGCACAAGGCCTGAAATTATTATTATTATTATTATAGGCGTAGGAGTGGCTGTGTGGTAAGTAGCTTGCTTACGAACCACATGGTCCTGGGTTCAGTCCCACTACATGGCATCTTCGGCAAGTGTCTTCTACTATAGCCTCGGGCTGACCAAAGACTTGTGAGTGGATTTGGTAGATGAAAACTGAAAGGAGCCCGTTGTATATATGTAAATATATATGTGTATGTTTGTGTGTCTGTGTTTGTCCTCCCAACATCACTTGACAACTGATGCTGGTGCGTTTACGTCCCTGTAACTTAGTGATTCGGCAAAAGAGACCAATAGAATAAGTACTAGGCTTACAAAGAATAAGTCCTGGGGTCAATTTGCTCGACTAAAGGCAGTGCGCCAGCATGGCCACAGTCACATGACTGAAACAAGTAAAAGAGTAAACGATTATTATTATTATTTATGGTGGCAAGCTGACAGAATCGTTAGCATGCTGGGGAAAATGCTTTGCGGTATTTCATCTGTCTTTACATTCTGAGTTCAAATGCTGCTGAGGTCACCTTTGCCTTTCATCCTTTCAGGATCAATAAAATAAGTTCCAGTTGAATACTGGGGTCGATGCAATCAATTTATCCCTTCCCCAAACTTGCTGGCCTTGTGCCAAAATTTGAAATCAACAATGATATTAATATGCCAATTTGCATTTGTATGTACCTGATGCGTGTGTCACACTTAGGAGAAAGAAATTGTTGAAAGAAATTTTGTTGCTTAAATAAAATTTTTTAACTAGATCTCTTGTAATTGCTGGAAGAGATTTGAAACCACCACCTATGTATTGTATCACTACATTGTAACACCCATGCCTATTGGGCCACCAAAGCAGTAACGATCTTAATGAGAAAATTAAGATACTTAAATTTGATGCATGTGTTGAGAAATGGTGAGAGGAAGTGAGAGAGAAATAGAGAGATGACAGCTTGAAACTGTCTTTTTGGAGTGGATAATTATTTGAATTCCTTTCCACGATTGAACTGAAACTGACCCATGGCTATTAAAGGCCCAACCAAACACATTTATGTCTTCTGCCCATCTAAATTCGACCATACACCACATAACATGGTAAGTCTTATATTCTGAAATTTGAATTCTGAATTTGATTTAATTATAATATTACACCTCAGCTAAAAAACATGTTTTCGCTTTCGAATACAACCGTTTCTTTCTCATTCTCTATTTTTTGTTAAGTAACAATTTCTGTTTTGGTCAGGATTTTTCCAATTTCTTTTTTCTTGTATCAAATGATGGATGAAAGCATTTAAAAAAAATTAAATTCACAGAGCCGATCAAATTCAAAAATATTAATTCTATTCTTTCCCTTTCCTTAATACTAACAAGAGCATAGTATGAGAGAGATTTGGCTGTTATTTCTAGCAAATTGAACAGCCACACAGAGTTGTTCAATTAGCTCATTTGTTGATGTGTATAAGTAAACAAAGACTAAAAGATGCACACACACACACACACACACACACACACACACACACACACACACATATGAACGTGTGTGTGTGTGTGTGTGTGTGATAATAAGTGCCATGTGGTGGAAATAAACACAGCTTTTTCTTTCTATATTTTTTGTTTAGTTACAATTTCTCTGTTTGGTCCTTGTATCAAAATGACGAAAGTATTTTAAAAACATTAAATTCTTAGAACTGAACAAAATCAAAAATATTAATTCTATTTTTTTCCCTTTACTCTTTACTTTCCTACAATATAATTAATTACTGTATTCTACATACTGTGCCCTTGCATATTAGGTGAGTATTTCAGAAATACTTTCACCTTTTAAACAAAGACTGTCTAATACATTCGTATAGGTCTTTCAATTGAAACACTCTAAATCAGTCTGTAGATTTAGTTTTAAAATATGGTTAATTGCATGAGGGATGCAGCATGAGAGTATCAGTGTAGAAGGAGAGAATGGTTGCATGAGGAACAGCAGGAGGACGTAAGGAATCAAAATCGTGTGAGGATGAGACAGAGAAGAAACGAAATAAGCCAAGAGGAGAAGGAGCGTATCCTACGACATAGGAGGGAAAGAAATCAGCAAAAGATAGAACAAATGAGCCAGGACCAAAGCGAAGTGTATTTTCAGAATAAGAGAGACAAAGATTAACAGAATTCAGAACACATGAGTCAAGAGTAAAGGCAGCAGCACTTAGAAAATATGAGAAACAGAGTTCAAGAAAGAAGTGAACATATGGATGAAGATGATAGGCAAAATTACCTTCAAAATATGAGAAACAGAGTTCAAGAAAGAAGGATAAATATGGAAGAAGATGAATCACAGAATTATCTTATGACAGATAGAGCTCAAATAAGAAGACAGAATATAATAAAAGAACAACAAAATTCTCAATTTATGATTGGTGAGATGAACACAATATGCCCGCACTGTCATGCATGTAGATGTCGACAGGAAGCATTTAATTGCTGCCATAATGGTAAGGTTTCCATGCCTAATCTACAAGAATATCCTGACCAATTAAAACAACTTTTGGAGAATACCAACATTGAAAGAATGAACTTTAGACAGAACATCAGAAACTATAACTCAATGTACTCATTTACCTCATTTGGAGCCAATGTTACACCAACCCCTGGTCATGGTCCTGTCATAATATACTTTTCTACTATAGGCACAAGTCCTGAAATTTTTGTGGGGAGGAGGCCAGTCAATTAGATCGACCCCAGTATGCAACTAGTACTTAATTCATTGACCCCCGAAAGGATGAAAGGCAAAGTCAATCTCAGCAGAATTTGAACTCCGTGCATAAAAGACAGATGAAATACCGCTAAGCATTTCGCCCGGCATGCTTACGATTCTGCCAGCTCACCACCTTTAACTGTCACAATATAGAAGCATTTCTCATGGCACCAGCACACAATTTGCAGATGCTTACATATATTCATGTTTTCCATGAATTTTCCACGGGTCTAGGTAGTTATCATTATTATTATTATTTCTGAGTGGTTGGCGTTAGGAAAGGCATCCAGCTGTAGAAACTCTGCCAAATTTAGATTGGAGCCTGGTGTTGCCATCCGGTTTCACCAGTCCTCAGTCAAATCGTCCAACCCATGCTAGCATGGAAAGCGGACGTTAAATGAGGATGATGATGATGATGATCATCATCATCATTATTATCATTATTATTTGCCTTCACATAGTTTCTAAAATCTGGCTTAATTGTCTTTGAAGATCTCTCTCTAACAGGTCTGAGATTTCATATTGAGCATAGATGATGACATCATATTGGTAGTCAAAGAATTCCACAAAACTTTCATTATTGATACAGCAATCCTTGGTGACCATAATGCAGCAGCTGAAGAAACTGAAAATATTACCAACTAAGAAAAGTTAAAGAAGTAATTAAAAAGATTGAGGTACATCACTTCTAATGTTATTCCTATAGTTGTAGGAGAACTAGTCCACCCACAAGGAAATGCCACAATTCCTTGACCAACTTAAAATCAAATATGCTATCAGCACTACACAAAAAGAAAAACAAACCTGCCTTATTAGGTACTACTCATATCCTGCAAAAGGTTTTTTCAGTCTGAAGTGTCAGACAAGATGGAGAGACATTAAAAGATAATCAAGCCACTTTTTAGAAACTGTGAAAGATGTGATGACAATAATGATGATGATAATAATAATAATAATAATAATAATAATAATAATAATGATAATTATAATAATAACAACAACAGCAACAACAACATAGAAAAATACCTTCAGAGTGAGAATGCAGGTTCGAAATTTCCCCAATACACCTGATGAAGGCTGGAGGGTATATCAGCAGAAACGTTGTGTTATCAACAAAGAAGATGTGGACAAATATCCGTAAATTGTAAATAATGTAACTAATGTACATAATTCCTCATTTTTTTGAATATAGAACTGTATTCTGTTAACAGATGTAAGATCAATCAGAATGTGTAGAGAGCACATTAGGAGTAGACAACATAAATGTAGACAGAAATTAGAAATAAATGAAGGAGAAAAGAAAAAAACAGAATTTAAGGGAGTGAGAATAATGAGCAATTAACGCACTCTCATTTAACCGGTTGTAAACGATGGAGCTATTTTGGCGGAATCATAGAAATTATCAAGGGTCATGGTATTTGTAGGAAAAGATAACGTGCATCGAAGAGGGTGGGGAAATATTTTTGGTCAAGTGGGAGAAAAAAGTATGCATGAAGAAAGGGAGAGAGATTGACGAAGGATCGTACCAGTTACTACTAACTTTCAATTAAGGAACGTATATTGGGAGTGGTGGGCGTGTTTACTTTATTATTGCTGGCGTTAAGATTATTATTTGTTACAGAGTTGAGGGTTGTGTTGTGGGGTTGTATAATGTGATAATTATCGTGCCCGGTGGTATATTCTGTGTCGTTCTTTATTTTTGCAAGAAGTATAGTTGGGATTTGTAGTAAATTTAAGGATCTGGTGTTGGTAGTTCAATTAAAGTTATGAGATTAATTGTTATTTAAGGGGTCAGTTGGTATTTTGAGTTTATATGTACGGAGCTGGGTGGTTGTGTTGTGTTAAGTTATAAGGGGGAGGCTAGCTGGTTGTGTATTTCTGAGTTTCCTGCTGTTAAAATGTCGGATAACTCTGGCGATGTTGGTGGAATCGGAGTAGGACGATTTTATAGATTGGGGCTTAAATATTTTTCTAGGGGTTGTAGATTTAGGGAAATGTTTTTTGTGTAAGGCAAAGAAGAGTTCGTGTACTCGAGCGTGAATATTAAGAGTGATGCAGGGGAGGTGGAACAAGATAACGTCCTGGGTTCTTCTTTGTTTAATCCGATTAGGGGGGGGTTAACCGAGTGGGGATAAGTATATGGTGGGTCACATTGATACGGAAAAAAGCCACTACTTTTCGTCTCGAAAGCTTTATTTGTAATATTTTTTTACGGATTACCTTGAAGGTAATTTTCTTCCTACACTTCAATCCTTGGATCTTATACACACACACACACACACACATACACAGGATCTGGTCAACGTAACGGTGCGCAGTGATACTCTTCCCTCTGCCTGCACCAACATTTTGGAAATCATGGGGCCTAATTCTCTGATTCAGGCCTATAGCACCCCAACCCATGATGATCTGGCCACTCTAGCGTCTCTCGCATTGACACATGCATCTCTGTGGTGTTCCTCCTCCTACGCAACACTCACTCCGCCATCCGAGGTGGAAGTGCAGTACTGGCTCTCGTCAGAGAAGTCAATCGAATTACATTGTTGATGCCGCCATTGTCGATGCTGTGTAGCCCTCTGTAATCGTGCCTGACAGTGGCGGGCGGTGAGGACAGGTCCTCGAGCAGGACGACGGCATTGTTGGCGGCTAGTAGACGTCGTGCTGTGTCGTCGCTGATGGGTCGCTGTCTAGTGCCAATGGTCTCACGAGTTGTCACTGTAGCCGATCTGAAGCGTTCATAGAGGTGTTGCAGGTGGATGTGGCGGTCCTGCCTGGGCGTGGTCACCTGCGGGTGCCCTCTGCGGGCAGTCTGCAGTGCTGTCGGTGTTGTTGCATTGCTGTTGCAGGTGATAGGTGGTGCTGACATGGATACTGTAAGCTTTCTCATGAAGCAGGGCACGCCCCCTGGTTGCAATCGGCTGATAGCTTGCTCTCTCAGCGCTGCTGATAGTCGGGTCATACCTGATAAGTCCAATTTACGAATGCCAGGAAATCGGTTCAAGTTTATTTTTATTCCCATAACCTCTATAAGATGCACATGCATTTCAGTTATCATGACAGTTGTTTGCGGCTGCTACCTACGGCATTCAACGCATTTGCGCTTCAGGGTCTCATTAAAGGGAAACTTGAAAGGTTACCTGCAATTTCGGTCTCAGCCATAAACAAGCATGTCTTCGAATATTTAGGCTTACATACCCGAAATAAATCTTCAGATGTTACCATATAACAATGACATTTGAAAAAATTGCGTTTCCTTTGCGGTCCAATGTATATTGCAATTATAATGCAGCATAAAGACCATAGAAATTTTCTATCTTTTACTTGTGCCAATATTTAGTAATCAGTCTGCTGTTGTAAACCTAGTAATCATATATATATTTATCTCAAATTATAATCAGTCCTATTCAAAGAGGGGCTAAGTTGGTTAAATCGACCCAAATTTCAACTGGTACCTACTTTCTCGACTCCGGAACGATAAAAGTCGAACCCACCAGAATTTTAACCCAGGACGTATAGACGGGCGAATCACCAGTACACATTTACTACGGAGTGCCAATGATTGTAATATATATATATATATATATAGAAAAAAAAAAA
>NC_068984.1:65692751-65701736 GCF_001194135.2 Octopus bimaculoides
GGTCATCCCACAAATAATGCAGTTTTTTTATACTTATTTTATACTTCAGAATTAAGATAAAGAAAATTCTTTTTTTAATCTAAAATATATCCTCCCTCATTATTTACAAGGTACTTCCATCGATCTGGTTGACTTTCAAAGCCCTTTTTCCAAAATTCACTTGTCAGTGACGAACAATACTCCTCCAGTACTGTTCTGACTATGTCTACATAATTCATATTTCTTCTGTCCAAATGATTCTGAAGATTGTGGGATGAATGATAATGTGATGGGACAGATTCCAGTGAATAAGATTGGTGGGGCATCACTTCCAATTCAAAGTATTCCAGCCTTTCGAATGTCATCCACACTGTATGTGGCCGAGCATACAGACCCGGAAAGCTTGTGAGGAACCCATTGACCCAATTTGCTGACTTTCCGATCTCACGCACTTGTCGATGAATGGTTGAATGACCAAATACAAACGTCTTTGCAAATTCTTCAACAGTTATCATGGGATTTTGTTCCTCCAAGTTTGCAGGACGCCCTCGTTGAGCTCTACAGGTTTTCCATGACAAGGATCGTCTTCTAAGCTGTAGTTTCCGACTCGGAATTTCTGGAACTACCGCTGACACTAGCTTGCGCTTATTGTCCGATCTCCATATACTTCGTTAATATTGCTCGCACTTTCCGTTGCGTTGTTGCCCTTATTGAACTCATAAAGCAAAATATGCCGAATATGCACCTTTGTCACTTCCATTCTAGTTTTGCAAAAATAACTCAAAATCGAACTACAGTCTTCAAAATTTACACTATGCATAAGTACAAAGTAAAATTACTACATGATATTATAGCAAGTTGACGCAGGTAGTTTATCCCGTCCCTCTTACTTTTAGTCCATGCAATTGAAAAAACGCTGCATTATTTATGAGATGACCGAATATATTAAGCCAAATACTGTGTTGGTATACGCTATTCTTCACTACAATATTTGAATTTGAAGACATTTTTTAAATTATGTGAATATGACTTCAGAAATACATTTTGAAGTAGAATTGTTCGGACATTATATTTTCATAAAAGTATCTTTATTGCTTTCACTACACCCATTTCATTTTCCTCATATAATCTAGTCAATGTTATGTGCAATTCTGACAATATACGGTTAAAAGCTTAAACTTTAATAAGTAATGTAATTTAACGCAACACATTTAATTTATAATATTTTATTTCTTACAACTTTGAAATCGAACTAGAAATTGTATAAATTTACAATAAAGGTGAATGTTTTAACTATAGATATGTTGTTAATGTCAATGATCTACACTTACCTAGACACTATGCGATTGCAATCAATGGAATTCGACTTTCATTGACAGGTCTCGATTCTATGCATCCATTATACCGTTTGAGTATCTAACTCCGAAAATATACTTAAATTCTTTATAACTTTTATATTAAAACCGAGAGAAGAAATTAAGTGTCGACAGGATTTAAATTAGAGTGCCAAGGAACAACAACATGGCAATTTCATATAAAATATGTTGCTAAAACCATACCATCCGGCTAATCATTGTAGGTTGTAGGTTCAAATTTTAAACTGGATTGTCTCCTTGTGAAATTCACTTCTTGCTTCCGTCAACTAAACTACTACGGGTGATAGCCGGGATTTGGCTGAAGCTCTTCCCAACGTAGGTGCCATATCCTGAGTGTTCCGTCGGGTGAAAGAGAACAGGATCATGATCATAGACTGCCAGATCTTGACCATACAAAAGCCTAAAAGAATAGTGAACTATGAAACATTCCAAAGTTATAATCACTCATGTGAAACAGCTGGCTCCAATATACATCTGCAGCAGACATAATATTTTGTTTGTTACACTTGTTTAGTTTGCTTTCATTTACCGATATATACATTTGGCATTGTGTACATATAGGTAGGTTAGATGCACTCGAGTAGGGACTTCTGATTTTAGCCATGCCATTTTCTTAGGTCCAAGCTATGACGGCCGGAGAAAATATTGCTTTTATTCTATATAATAGCTAAATGATTCTACTAGGTGATGCAGTAATGCGGCAGGAACTGAAAACGAATGCTGATAAAGTCTTGGACTTCCTGATAGGGAAATTCAAATTAAATTCAGCTGTATTTCCGTTATATGTTATGTGGGGATGTTTTGCTTGTTTTTAGTTAAACACAATAATCTTCAGTTACTAAAGTAGAACTAATTTCACATTTAAATTATGTACAATTTTAGATATGTAAAAATTTCACTACTTTTTTTTATTCGTTATCTTTCCATCATTCTGCATATATGTTCTATTGTATGCGCTTCCTTTGCCGATTTCTTCGTTGCTAAAATGCTACGACCCAAAGACTTTCAGGAAAAAAATATATAAATCCATACACAATATTTGGTCTTAAACGCTTGCGGCTAATATTACTACATCCATTAATTACATAGACACACATGCATGCATACATACATAAATACATACAAACATACATACATACATACATACATACATACATACACACATATGTATTTATGTATGTACGTATATATGTCTCTATATAATATTCCACACGAGGAAATGCCCACACAGGAGTGTGGCGGGAAAATATTCAACTCTATAGTCAAAGAAGACAATGCTCTTCTATAATTGTATATGAATATAAACTCGGCAACTTTATGCTGGTACGCGGTGCAAAAACAAATACTGTTACCTTTGAAGCATGATATCTTATATTCTCGTATTATATCATTCTGATATTAAACTCATGCAAAGAGGAGATCCGCGTGTGTAACCAGTTCCAGAATATACACTACTGCAGAATAACATTTGGCAGCCAAATAACGTCATAGTTGTTCTTAAATGAGCATTACGAGGTTTTTACCTGAATTATACTATATGCATATACATATATGCAATATCTTCTTAGGTATCGAACTTATTCGTTTAGCACCTACTCTTGATTAATTGTAGATTGAATAATATAATTCACTAATCTTCAATCATACCTCTACATGCTAAGGGCACTGACTCAGTGTGTTTTCTTTCTTTTTGTTTTAGTCGAGTAAGCAACGTCATCTAAAATAATATCATACTGCATGTAAACCTAATTTATTATACCTCACAGCTATACAGATAATGAACAGATATGTAAACTGACAAAGAATACCGATTAACTCACCAGGTGCAATCTTTTCACCAATACAAACATTATCAAGCCCGCTGCCGGCATTATGTTCCGAAAACAACTTACGTCTAGTTTGTAGTTTTCATTTATTAAAGCATGGAAGTGGAATAAACTAGCCAATAGTAGTACGGTAATATTCTCTTCAATAAGATTTTATAAGTTTCAAAAGAATATTTGCAGCGAAAGTATAACCCTCATTAATAAATTCCTAATCATTTCCTTTCTCTCTTCAGCATATGGCGTAGAAATTCTGTCGAAGTGTCATGCTACATGTAACATCTGAGACATCCAATGACCAAAGTCAGAACATTACGATTTAAAGTCGAACTCTATAATTATTTCGAGGTGACCGTTCGCATTTAAACTAAAATATGTAATGATAAAGTGGCAGCTTATAGAAAAGGAACAGAAGGTTTTAAATGCTAAAAATTTTATTCAACAATTGATCATACCGATATCCTTTTCTTTACGAAAATATTTATTTAGGAGTTTAAACAATTTGGTAGATAGATTATGATATGTTGAATTAATAATCGATAAATTTCGGTTGAGAGCATGGATAGGATATAAATGTTTATGGTTTAACATGATAAAGTAAATGGTTAGGTGTCTTTTAAATTATAGAATTATAGAATTTATAAGTAAAATCTTTGTAGTCTCATAGTTACATTTAAGGAAACTTAATATGAGTAACAGTGAGAAAGAATATCCTGGAGTTGTCTGTATTCTCGCAAGATGGTTTTTGCCTGCTGCACTGCATCCATGTTGACCAAGAGAATCAATAAATATATGTGGTTTATTAAATTATGTATATAGTAATTTTATTTCATGTTATAAATTATTCAGGAATTTTGAGGTGTTTTTGTCCTCACTATAGGTTTTTAGCTCTGTCATGTGTACTATCTAAATTAAAATTTATGTGTGAATGTAGGACATTCTGTGTTCAGAGTTGGTTACTATATTTTAGTCGATGATTATAATTATTTGTATATATATTTGTTTATATTGTATATATTCGTCGAAGTGTTGTGGTTATAGCGTATTTCTTCTGATGAATTTAAGATCTTCATAATTATTTATGATAGGCTGACTTATTTTTTTTACATGACATATAATTCTTGATTCATTTTGATAATTATTGATTTTGTAATTTATTTAATTAAATCATATGTTAAAAGCAATCAGGTTAAATGTTTCTTACTAAGTATGATACAAACTGAAAATATTTGGTTTCTCTATTTACTGACAGCATTAGATTATGTATTTCTAAGGCTGATTAACGTTAACGGAAGTGGTGATTTTGCTTATAAGTGATATTGAAATCTATTACAGAACTTAACAAGAAATCCCTTTTTTTTTCTTAAGATTATCCTTCGGTCTGTTATGTATTTCAAAATAATGTGTATAACGGTATTCTTTCTACACAAGGTTTTATTCTATAACTCATCAAATCTCTGATAATACAGGCACGTTATAACCTAGCAATAATATTAATTGTAATAATAATAATAATAATAATAATAATAATAATAATAATAATAATAATAATAATAATATTAATAATAATAATAATAATAATAATAATAATAATAATAATAATAACAATAATAATAAATGCCCGGATGCAGTACCAGGCAGTGGCTCTCATGGCTTCTGATCTTAATTGATTGGAAGTGTTATCATGTACATTGTTTTGTTTTGGTATAAAAGATGGACTACAGTAAACATTCTGCTTAATACCACAGATTTGCTTGTCAGTTGTTTGACCTTAACCAGTTGAGCATGTCCCTTGGAGGCTGATGATATATGCATCTCTGATCATGAGCAGAAGTAGTTGGGGAGCATCATAGCCATGTGTTGAGAGAAATTCTTTGGGGTTTGAATAATTCACTTTTGGTAACATGGGTGTTTTGCTCAACATACTTAAAGAAACCTTATTCAGGGACCTTTTGAGCGGGATGGGCTAATCGACCTGAAGAAAATTCTAACTGGGCCCCACCTGCGAGGTCATGCGATGTTTATCTTGATACGAGATCACCATGTCGCGCACATATGGTTGTGATGCATGTACCTGGTGTACCCTTATCAGACGGGTAGTCATGATGGCATGCACTGCTCTTTCACTCAATAATAATAATAATAATAATAATATTAATATTAATAAAAATAATAATAATAATGATGATGATAATACTCCCACCTTCACACCTAATTCACAGAGGAGAACTAATGAAGACATTTTAAACTCTGAGTACCAAATACAAGTGAATAAATCCCTGAGTAACTCTCACAAAAAATTATATGCCTTTTAGAAAATCAATGTTTAAGGGAACATATAGTATATTAGAGATATTATATAGGCTCAACTGCTACAAGTTTGCAATCTATATTTCATAAACATTGTCATTCATTGTCATTCATTAAGAAAGAAAAAAAATTCTACAAATTTTAGTAAATGGATTGGGATTTAAAGGATAAGAACATTAAATACAATTTAAAATGGTTCATTTTATGCAGAAGCGTTCAATATTGGTAATTCTACATGTGATTTTTGCCTTCAAGAAATGTATTGTATAATTACTTCGCAAGTAATTTTATTCACTTATAATGGAAATTTTACAATAAGATGTGGCCATAAATTTAGAAAGCAGTTCCAATATTTCAATTTTTTTAATTATAAAAAATTTACAAATATTAAATAACAACGATCATACTAACAAATATTCAATAACGGTAAATAGATAACTAATTTCCGTTAGTTTCAATTACTTTCCGTTAATTTCCGTTAGTTTCCGTTAGTTTCCATCAGTTTCCGTTACTTTCCGATAGTTTCCGTTAGTCTCCGTTACTTTACGTTAGTTTCCGTTAGTTTCGTTAGTTTCTGTTAGTTTCCGTTACTTTCTGTTATTTCCGTTAGTTTCCGTTTTTTCCGTTACTTTCCGTTACTTCCCGTAGTTTTGTTACTTTCCGTTAGTTTCCGTTACTTTCCAATACTTCCCGTTAGCTTCCGTTAGTTTCCGTTAGTTTCCGTTAGTCTCCGTTACTTTCCGTTACTTTCCGTTAGTTTTCGTTAGTCTCCGTTAGTTTTCGTTAGTTTCCGTTACTTTCCGTTAGTCTCCGTTAGTTTCCGTTAGTTTCCGTTTGTTTCCGTTAGTTTCCGTATCTCTCCGTTACTTTCCGTTAGTTTCCGTTAGTTTCCCTTACTTTCCATTAGTTTCCGTTACTTTCCGTTAGTTTCCGTTACTATATATTAGTTACCGTTACTTCCCGTTAGTTTCCGTTATTTCCGTTAGTTTCCGTTAGTTTCCGTTATTTTCCGTTACTTTCCGTTAGTGTCCGTTACTTTCCGTTAGTTTCCGTTAGTTTCCGTTTCTTTCGTTACTTTCCGTCACTTTCCGTCACTTTCCGTTAGTACCCGTTAGTTTCCGTTAGTTTCCGCTAGTTTCCGTTTGTTCCCGTTAGTTTCCGTTATTTTCCGTTACTTTCCGTTATTTTCCGTTGCTTTCCGTTACGTTCCGTTAGTTTCCGTTAGTTTCCGTTAGATTCCGTTAATTTCCGTTACTTTCCGTTAGTTTCCGTTACTTTCCGTTAGTTTCTGTTATTTCCGTTAGTTTCCGTTATTTCTGTTACTCTCAGTTAGTTTCCGTTACATTCCGTTAGTTTCCGATATTTCCATTACTTTCCGTTAGTTTCGTTTAGTTTCCGTTACTTTCCGTTACTCTCAGTTAGTTTCCGTTACTTTCCGTTTCTTTCCGTTTCTTTCCGTTACTTTCCGTTAGTTTCCGTTACTTCCCGTAGTTTTGTTACTTTCTGTTAGTTTCCGTTACTATCCATTACTTCCCGTTAGCTTCCGTTAGTTTCCGTTACTTTCCGTTAGTCTCCGTTAGTTTCCGTTAGTTTCCGTTTGTTTCCGTTAGTGTCCGTTAGTTTCCGTATCTCTCCGTTACTTTCCGTTAGTTTCCGTTAGTTTCCCTTACTTTCCATTAGTTTCCGTTACTTTCCGTTAGTTTCCGTTACTATCTATTAGTTTCCGTTACTTTCCGTTACTTTCCGTTATTTCCATTAGCTTCCGTTACTTTCCGTTAGTGTCCGTTACTTTCCGTTAGTTTTCGTTTCTTTAGTTACTTTCCGTCACTTTCCGTTAGTACCCGTTAGTTTCCGTTACTTTCCGATACTTTCCGTTACGTTCCGTTATTTTCCGTTAGTTTCCGTTACTTTCCCTTAGTTTCCGTTAATTTCCGTTAGTTACCGTTACTTTCCGTTAGTTTCCGTTACTTTTCGTAAGTTTCTCTTATTTCCGTTAGTTTCCGTTATTTCCGTTACTCTCAGTTAGTTTCCGTTACTTTCCGTTACTCTCAGTTAGTTTCCGTTACTTTCCGTTAGTTTCCGTTTCTTTCCGTTACTTTCCGTTAGTTGCCGTTACTTCCCGTTAGTTTCCGTTAGTTTCCGTTATTTCCCGTTAGTTTCCGTTAGTTTCCGTTAGTTCCCGTTAGTTTCCGTTACCTTCCGTTAGTTTCCGTTAGTTTCCGTTTCTTTCCGTTACTTTCCGTTAGTCTCCGTTAGTTTCCGTTAGTTTCCGTTACTTTCCGTTACTTTCCGTTAGTTTCCGTTACTTTCCGTTACCTTCCGTTAGTTTCCGTTAGTTTCCGTTAGTTTCCGTTAGTTTTCGTTACTTTCCGTTAGTTTCCGTTACCTTCCCTTAGTTTCCGTTACTTTCCGTTAGTTTCCGTTACTTTCCGTTAGTTTCAGTTACTTTCCGTTGGTTTCCGTTGCTTTCTGTTACTTTCCGTTAGTTTCAGACATTTTCATCAAACTAAATCTTGTGACGTAACGTATCTAAGTTTCTATTATCATAACGTAGAATCCTTACTTTATTTTGTATTCTATAGTTATCCAGTGAGTCACCAACAGTTGTTTAAAAAATGAATTATGTTAAATATGTTTCTGTTTGTTTTATTTTTATAAAACTTTTTAGTTATCCAATGATGTCACCATTAGTTGAGTCAATGAATGTCTCGATTTAGGCGTTTCTCTTGCTAATGTTTATAAACTGGCAACTTATCAGATGTTCAAATGAAGTTTTGAATTTCACAAAATTTGGATAGACTCGATGATATTGCATCAATGCATTTTCGAAGATATTAATACTAATTTTAATGATATTCGATATATATATATATATATATATATATATATATATATATATATATATATATATATATATATGTTTCAGCGCGCGTGTGTGTGTTCAGTGTATGTAAAGAAGATTATTACAAACATATTAGCATTGGTACAAAATTGTAAAAAGGAAACTATTAAATATCAAAATAAGAGAAGAGGATAGTAGGCGTCGCATGATAGTCGAATGATGCTTGTTAAACCGGCTAAATTGCACTTTTTTGAATTGAGTACACACAATAAGGCAATAATTGTACATGAAAGGTAAATAACAATTTCATTTTACCAAAAATAACTTTTTACTCGATTTTGGAAATTTAATGTACGACTACAAAATCGTAACGTTCTAACTACTCCGTAATGTTATATAACTGTTGTGATGGAACCTTTCAATATTTTGTATATTGCTATAAGGGTTGAGATCTCAACGCATACGATTGTAGGCCGAATTGTATTCAACTAATGCAGCTTGAAAATTGTTCCCTACAAAAATGCTCTCTGCTCTTGGTCACGCAGTTTAACTGTTCCCTTTATTCTAACGTGATGGCTTTAAAATTAATCAACGAAGACGTGCTCATAGTCAATAATCTTTTATAAATACATACATACATATATATATATATATA
>NC_068984.1:65701997-65709799 GCF_001194135.2 Octopus bimaculoides
TGTGTGTGTGTGTGTGTGTTTGTGTGTGTGTGTGTGTGTGTGTGTGTGTGTTACGATGACAAATTATGAGCAGAAAATTTTATTGTTCAGAAGGCTTTTAATGAATTGTCAGAGATTCCATCAGATTCAGAGATACGTTTACCACCGTTTCAATTCGGAACATAAAATGAGAGATGTGGAATCCTCTAAAGAATTTACAGGTTGGACAAGGCACAAATAGTGAATGCAAAGTTCCAGATATTGTGTAGTTTGAGCGTGGCCGCAAAGTCACATTCGTTTCAAAGGAAAAGTCATCAAGTTTTATCGCTACAAACTCGTACAGATGAAAACACACAGCGAAAATTAAACTTGACTAAACCACAACTATATTTTGTAACCTGCTCAATTAATCGTGCTGTGGTTTTTTCGGAGTTGAAATAATGGAGGTAATGAAACACAGATTAGTATCACAACAAATAAAGCCTCAGCTCACAAAAGAAATAGTGCAATGAATAAAATAGCGCTTGAAAGAAAATAATAATAATAGCAATAATAATACTAATAATGATAATGATGATGATGATGATGATAGTAGTAGTAGTAGTAGTAGTAGTAGTAGTAGTAGTAGTAATAATAATAATAATAATAATAATGATAATGATGATGATGATGATGATGATAGTAGTAGTAGTAGTAGTAGTAGTAGTAGTAGTAATAATAATAATAATAATAATAATAATAATAATAATGATAATGATGATGATGATGATAGTAGTAGTAGTAGTAGTAGTAGTAGTAGTAGTAGTAGTAGTAGTAATAATAATAATAATAATAATAATAATAATAATAATAATAATAATAATGACGATGATGATAAACGCAACATTACTGAGAAAACGAAAATCTCCAAAACGTTGCTGAATCATGCACATCGCAAATGGAAAAAAGTAAAAATGCTATCAGGCAAAATAAAAATATATCCAGGCAATACTTAATAGATTTAACACAAGTTATGAGTGAAAGTAAACAATAAATGTCATCAATCAAAAACAGTTACGATATTAAAGTTATCATGTAAATATTGATTCTGATGGACCAGCACAAAAATACTAGCCATTAATACAGGCTAAGAAACACAGCATCAAATAAGGGGAACACCCATGTTCTCTAATAAACATTGGCCAACAGAAACGCCACCAATAAATTGTAGATCAATAGGAGCACAATCAATACACGTGGATCAAGAGGAATACCATGAATATACATATATCAAAACAATAACTATCAAATCCATTAACATGGCCGAGAGAAATACTACCATGATGCATGCATCAGTAGAAACACTATCAGATGAGATGAGAATTCACCAACAAAAGTCATTCGGGAGAAACATCATCAATAAATATATACAACCTGAACTAGCTCATGTAAACATGAAAAAGCAAAATAGCTATCAATAAAGTGATTCGACACTAGCACTATCAACTTATATGAGTGTAAGAAACAAATATTGAGGCACTATGAATAAATATCGTTGAGAAGAAACAAATCCATGATATAAAATAAGCTAATACATAATCTCCTATGGGACTTGTGACCTTCTAAATATAGAAGCCAACTATCATTCTGCTAAAACACTGTTTAGATGTATTCTGTTTCATAAAACATTCAAAGATCCGATAATGATGTATAGCATACATTTCCTGAAACTTGAGGCTTCAAAAAAAAAAAAAATACACAATAAGACAAATACACTAGTTCAAGACAAAAAAAGAAAATCTTATGGCTATATTCGTGTAATGTCAACAAAGCAGCAGAGTATAATAAATAGTGTATATAAATGTAATTTCTACCGTGATCCAGAAGGAAAGAAGGGAAATATTTTTCTACCGTTTAATGCTTTAATAGCGAGCCATTGACAAGCCTACAGTGATAGACCTCTTTTATTTTAAGGGCTTTTATGAAAGAAGAGAAAGATTTTGAATATAAAATCGCCCTGCACTACCATGCAATAAAGCTCGATAAATTTTAGAAATAATAGGGGTTTTTCACACAAGCAATAAAATTCTTTCTATATCATGTGGAGAAATAAGTTTCACAACTGAGAAAAAGTGGAGGTATGAGACTCAACACAAGCAGCTTCTGGAAAATATCTGTCGAACAATAAAAATAATATAAGAACATATAACAGTTATATGTACGAACAATGCAAGAAAAAAAAAGAAAGACAGAAAGAAAAAAGACCGCCCCAATGAAGAAAGCGCGAACAATCCCAACAGTAGAACTTTAAATGTTTGGCAGGTATTTTCTATTTTGTAATATCTTGTTTATTGTTTATCATACTATTGTTAATGGTGGAGTACCCTATGGTTCCCTTCATTTTAAAAACTTTACATACATGGTATGAATTCAATCGTAATATGTTGAAATATGTTCACTGCAAGAGGAAACATCATTACATCATTACATGCAAGATTTAAGAAGACGATCGCTTACATGGTAAATGCGATTTAAGAACACTTATACATTTGCGACTTCTGCTGTCCTATTAGTTTTGTCAAGATCACTCACATTACGTCAACATCACAATTAACTACTATTTACTTATTTTAGCTACGGTGATTCTATCCATATCAAATTATTTAAGGACTGTTTTATTAATAGCATGCACGAAATGAAAATACATTTCTCCTAAATACTCTCGTTTAATACAAATGCTTCAATGACATTGAACGAACAGTTGGTTCCATAAAGCAATCTGCGAAAGATATCAGTCATACTATTCTTTTTTCGTATGTGTATTTCGTGTGCAAGATTCTTGATGTGGATACGTGTGTTGAAAGAAATACAATTAAACCCTGGGAGAGGCATTATGCCGGTAATAAACACACGCACTGGTTCAGTCCTTTATTAATACTGAAGAGATTGCAAGAGTGCAATGAAATAATTTAACAAAAAACTATATAAATTAATAAAGGACTGAACCAGTGCGTGTGTTTATTACCGGCATAATGCCTCTCCCAAGGTTTAATTGTATACTATTCTTTATTTTCTCAGTTTTATATACTGGAATGCATTGTGTGTGGATTAGGATATTAATGAGGGACTTATAATTGTTTTATATTTTCATAGTTGACAAAATTTTGTATAAACGAAAGCAGAATTATTTTACAATGGCTAAAAATAATGTGTGACGGTAAAACGTAGTCAAGTGGTGTAAGCGCTTGATGAATTGTACGTGAAATCTGACTATTTCATAAGACCATTACTAAGCAAGATTTTTCCTCTGCAGAAGCGTATTACCTGGTTCAGAAATCCACTGCTGTACACATACTATCAGAGCGTCCGAATGAAGCTACAATTATTTGTGAAATCTATGGACCGGTTGCATGTTTTCTTCAAGTGTTTGATAAGTAAAACTCATGTGCTTTAGAAAGCAAAATTTCCATATAATTGCCAAAGGCAAAAATATATTATAAACAACTGTTAGAAGTTTGAGCGAGTATCAAAAAAATTTCAGAATATTAAATGTCTGAACAATTCTGCTTCAAATATGTTTAATTCAGGGAATAGTGAAAATCATTTCAATCTGCACAATGTTCTGATGGAACAACTTCCGTTAATTTGAAAGGAATTGTTTATGTGGATAATATCAAGGAATCTAGGCATTCAGTCAATTGACGCTAAAGGACAATCGTATTACACGTATTTATAAGAAATTTAACTAAAAAATCTTTGGAATTCTGACACTCTAAAATTGTAATTTCTAATTGTTTTTATTTTGAATTAGTCTGTGCAGACCTTGAGTAGATACCTGTAACAAGTTTCTGAACTACTCATCATATTGATCATTGTTATGAAGTGTAAACTAGATGCGTTGAAATAAAATGGACACTATATTCCAATTAATTCTCGAAATCAGCTGAACATATTATATACACTGAACATTTATACATTTATTGTGTTGCTATTTATAATTTATTGTCTTTATAATTGTATGTGTAGGTTTTCCATTTCAAGTCAGAATGTCTTAAACCCTAATTATATAACTATACTAGGAAAATAAATCGTCTATATATAAGCATTTAGCTGATAGGAAAATACAGGTTTTCATGGAAGCGACTGCGATAAGAGGATATTAAAAAAAAGTTAGCACTATACGTTTTGCAGTCATTCTAGATGCATAATTATCAGAAAAAAAACTACAAACAGTAATATCTATTCATTTTCAATTCCCGCGTGTTAGATTCGGTAAACACAATCAGATCACTCCTTTTTTTGTCTTTGTTTGTTTGTTCCTTTTTTCGTCATCGGGGAACAGCTCTCTTAATAAGATGTCTTGTCAGAATAAAAAATATATTGGTGTTAGTGGAGGCTGAGATAAGGCGATGTGTTTCGAACATATTCCCTGTTTTCTGAATCAGTTTCCTGAAAGCCACCAAGTTCTATTTTATAGAGATGGACACAAAAATAATATGCTGATGAATGGTTATGTCTACCGAACGCGTATATGAGATACAAGCATAACAGTGAAACTCCAATCTATAACGTAATTATACGTTCTCAAGTCGTTCTGTCAAATTCTGATCGCTGTTGTTTTTTTTTATAATTGGGAACCATATTTTGCCCATTTAATGTCCCCTCTATCGTCGGTGCCTGATTGGACTAACGTGTCTATCAAGAGTCCAGGCTCTTCAAGTGACACACTGGTGAATTGTGTGTGTTCTGCATGCACATGGTCAAAAGCGATCACATATATGCATTCTATTCTGACAGATTGCTCTTGAATGGGTACGCTATTGTTTTGAAAAGAATAATGTATTGGAATGAAATTAAACTAAAACTCGATCAAAAAGCATGATCTCTTTTCACGGGAGAATATTTTTAATAGATATTTTAAGCATTATTTACAATATTTACATTTGACGGATATTTGTCCTAATCTTGTTTGTTGTTAACACAACGTTTCGGCTGATATATCCTCCAGCCTTCATCATGTGTCTTGGGGAAATTTCGAACCTGGTTTCTCATTCCTTACGTATTTTCGATGTTGTTGTTGTTGTTATTATTATTATTATTATTATTATTATTATTATTATTATTATTATTATTATTATTATTATTATTCAGGTCATTGCCTCGAATCGAACTCGGGATCTTGGGGTTAGTAGCCCGCGCTCTTAACCCCAAGATTCCGACTTCGATTCCAGGCAATGACCTGAGTAATAATAATAATAATAATAATAATAATAATAATAATAATAATAATAATAATAATAATAATAATAATAATAATAATAATAATAATAATATTAACAACAACAACAACAACAACAACAACAACAACAACAACATCGAAAAATACGCTAGGAATGAGAAACCATGTTCGAAATTTCCCCAAGACATTTCAAGAAGGCTGGAAGGTATATCAGCCGAAACGTTGTGTTAACAACAAACAAGATGAGAACAAATATCTGTCAAATGTAAATAATGTAAATAATGTACATAATTTCTCATCTCTTAAATATAGAACTGTAGATATTTTTAAGTTGTAAAAAAATTTATAACTGAATGTGAATTTTTCTTTAAATGTCAAATCTATCAGGAAGAAATACAGGGAAGAAATGAGATAATACACAGGTTTATTGGGACAGAACCTTATAAGAAAAATACAAGTACAACACCATAATGCCTCCGAAAGAGAGTTCGAGAATTTTCTTCCAGTTTCTATCTTCCTACGCACACATACACACAAGCACACAGGTAGTGCACGCACGCACGCACGCATACACACACACACACACACACACACACACACACACACACACACACACACACACACACACACACACACACAAAGACACACATACAAGCACGCATGCACGCACGTACAGACGCACACAAACACACGCACGTTTCTCTGAGAGTATTTTTATGCATAATAGAAAGAAAATTATATAGGCCTACCGAAGAAATAATTTTGAATGTATAACTTTAGATTAGGGCAAACAATACACAGAGATAAAGGAACAAATAGCGATAAAAAAAAGATATATATTTGAAAAGGATTTAAAAGAAAGTAAGTTATAGAAAATTTTCCCCACAGAAAAATGTTCTGCAAGAACCGATACAAATGAAGTCAAGCAGTAGATATGTTAAAATCGCTGACAAATCTTCACTAAAGAGAATAACATGAGATTTGATTTTAGATGCGCAGAATAAATATAAATGAGAGAAACACAACTTAAACTGCCGCACAAAAATTAGTTCTGGGAGGTCTATCTGTTACCGAACAAAGTCTAAACTGCAATGAACACACAAGAATTATTTATTGCCCTATATAGAAATAACTCAATGAGATTACATACACAGCGTATTTATAATACGTTGTATTATACTTATGGTGTGACTTAGGTATAAGTATTATACTTATTATGTAAGTTTGGGAATATTCTTAGAGTGTTGATTAGGAAATAAAAAAGCCTCTGATATGATAAAGTCTGATTGAATAATCAGTGTTTCGCCTATCATTGATTAGAGGCGAATTTCATCAGACTACAAGGATATACAAATATGCAATCTCTGAGTATATGCGATAGGGATAATATTCAGTAGATAGATTAAAATAAAATTAAAAATTACTGTAACGAAAACATAAGGAAAATATTCATCTCGTTTGATAAACGATGCTTGTTCCACTTGTTTTTAATAAATGGTTTCTTGCATTAGACACTTATGAATAAATACACCGACGGCTTTAATGGTCTATGCTTCATCTCACCTCATTTTTTAATATAAATTAATACATCTATACAATTCCTGTATACACGTATATACACGCACACACATGTGCAAGCACAAACGACGTTTGTATAAGATTATATATGCAAATGTATACGCAAGTGTAGATTTATATATGTACATTTATGTACGCGAATGTATGTGTGGTTCTACGCGTCTGTTAATGTGAATTTTGTGAAATTAAATTAAAACTGATTTTAATAATCCATTTTAACTTAACATAAAAACTACGCTGGGATTACAACAATTTTCATCAACAGTATAAATACTTAAATTTCAAAAGAATTACTCTCGTAGTATCTATTTCTAATGAATTGTAATATCAAACATTGCAAACAGAAATTTTATCCAGAACGTAAATATATCTAGAACACAATTTATTCGTATAATGATACAATGGAAACCCTACATTGTTGTAAATATAGTGTGAATTAAATACATATTAACACCTGAAATGTAAAGCCTTGCACTGTAATTAATATAATGTGCTATAAATAGGTAATAACACATGAGATGTGCCTCAGCTTCCACCTTCCAACTTAGTATAATCATATTTGTTGTATATGCCTTGTGCTTTAATCTGTACTTGAATTTGAATTTCTTTCTCATGTTTTCCATTTCATTCAAAAATACATTAACTATATTCATGTAATGTGCGTCTCTACTAATTTTAAGGCCTTGCTTTTAGCAAAGAAACGTATGGTATAACTGAATTTACATGTATGTACACACACACACACACAAACACATTCATGTACATTTTTATATACACATATACATGTGTACACACACATTTTAATATATACACCTACACACGCATGGACAACTATTTTTATATTCAAATGCATACACATATTTTCATATGCACATACCTACGCATACACACACACACACACACACACAAGCACACACACATACACTCATATATATAAATACACACACATACATACACATAATATATATATATATATATATATATACATGCACACACATACTCACACACACACACACACACACACACA
>NC_068984.1:65713059-65714037 GCF_001194135.2 Octopus bimaculoides
ATGATAGTAGTAGGGTTAATTGTTTGGGTGTCCTGACATTGACCTGTTGATGGACGTAGTGTATTGTATTGTTTATAATGTTTGCGTGGGTGTTATTCTAGACAGTAGTAGTAAGGGAAAGGAAGAAGATGACGGAGTAGATGAGGGATGGGGAGAAGGAGATAAATAGTAAAATGCAGGAAAGAGTGATAGTAACTAGTCGAGTGAGTAGTGATTGGGTCGTTTTTTCATATTTTTTAGTTCTTTTATAATTCCTTGCGTATCTATTTGGAGTTTATCATTTTTAATATTTGTGTGTGTGTGTTTTATTCTAAGGTCGTGGTAGATATGTCATTCGTTGTAGATGCATTGAAAAGGGGTCTGTATTTTGTGATGAAGAGATATTCTTTACTTATTCTTTGGCTGTAGGATGTATCGTCTCTGAATTGGTAGAGGTGAAAGATTCTGAAGCTAGGATTTTTAATATTGGCGCAAATATCTGTGTTGGCTGACAGCTATTTTTCTGTTTTGGGGAATTTTATTTCTTATTCGGCACCACGCACGCCCAACTCATAAACTGTTCACGATTAGCTTGCTCTAATAGCCAGGCAGTTAGGGTTATAACATTATTGGGTTGGAGTTGGAGCTAAAGAAGTTGAAAAAACTCCTGAAATACGCAGGTACAGCAATTACCTATTTTCCTATTGTTTACCTAGACCTATTCGTATACGAAATGTCGCAAAGATAGTGTTATCATTAAATGCTATAGAAAATCTCTAGAGACAAATTAAAAATGATCGTGAACAACAAATATAGGACCCAGTATTGACTTATAAACTATAAACATTCAATATACACTATAGTTTATTATGATTGCCAAACAAAACGCTGGTTCTCAACTGGCAATTTAGTATATGCACATACTGATATATATGTATCAAACTATATATATATATATATGCATATATATATATATATATATATATATATATATATATA
>NC_068984.1:65714630-65715441 GCF_001194135.2 Octopus bimaculoides
ATATATACACAAACATGCAACGCACATACACACATGCACACTCGCATACATATATGTATTACATTGAGAAATATACTTCTCCAACACCACATACTATAAGGAAACTAAAATAGCATTACGTAATAAAAAATATTTTTTGAGTTTCGAAACTTCATTTACTTCAAAAGTTAAATTTGGAAATTGAGTTTGCTGTATGAAAATCTAAATAAAAATTCTGAATATTCAAAAATTTCCTTGAAAGTTAATAAATTTTCCAATAAAACTTACAATTTGAAAATATATTTAGTTTAAAGATTCCAACACAATTTAAGACTTTAATGCTACTTTAACAAGAATATTTTGCTTTCTAATTCCCATTTTATATCACACTAATATTTTCTGAGAGACCTAGTAAACTATTCCTTATTCTATATTAATTTATTATTGCAAGTTTTCGTTTTCAATTACTTCATATACACACGCAGACACACAATCAGACACACAGACAGACACACACTCATAAACACACATCATAAATCATATCAAAGAATATACCACTATATTAAAATCCAATTTTAACAATCCAAAAAGTGTTCTTTTCCTTGAAAGAGCTAATGGCTGGAAGCTACATATTTTGTATTGTTCGCGAGAATTTTCTTTCTTTCTGATTTTCTCAGACAGTGTACACTGAGTTTGTATTAGCTGACGATATGGAGTAATCGCTAAATTATTGACTCAGAATGTACGTTTTCACACCTGCATCATTATACATACATGCATATATGTGTGTGGGTATATATATATATATATATATATATATATATATATATAT
>NC_068984.1:65717989-65719420 GCF_001194135.2 Octopus bimaculoides
GGCAATTAATAATAGAATTAATAATTAACAATTTTGCCAAGTAGTTCAGTATGAAAAAACCTTTATCGGTAAAACGATTTATCATCATAAATATACAGAGATTAGCATTGAGTTGCTTCTCCAACATACTGAAAATTTCTAAATTTTCAGTATGTTGGAGAAGCAACTCAATGCTAATCCCTGTATATTTATGATTATATATATGTATATATATATATATACATATTCGTTTTTGTTACCCTGACCACTGAAGGGTTATAGGTTTTTCTCACTTTCCTACTAACAATTAATCGTACACATATGAGACAAGCATTTACAACTAATCTCTGGTACTTATTTGAACGAAATACTGATTTTCTTGAAGTTAGCATCATGAGGAGAAGGATTAGGTTAACTTTTGATAATAATATAGTTTAATCCTTTACAAGGCGTATATATTGGGTGAGAAACAAATGACTGCCTGCATAGACATTTTATTGACGCATGTTGCCATTGTAAGGGCTTTAGCTTTTGTTGTGTAGTTGGATACGTTCATATCATTTGGTATTATTCGCATATAAATTATAACGTTTCTGGAATATCATATGCAGTGTTTCGATTAAAATGTTTTTTTTCTTAGTAAGCATTTAGTGGGAAGGATAGCAATGGCAATTTTAGAAACGCATTAGGATTATGAAATGTTTTTGATCATATGCTGTTATTTTGTGCAGTTGATGGATATCACAGCATGATTTTGAAATATTTTAAAACATACTCATCATGTTTTTGATATTATTAAAATATTAATGTAATACTACATTTGCATTTGAAATTTATGAAATATTTATGAGTTATGAATTACCAATTTTAGTAATTTATCTAAATATTAATATGCCTTTTAGTACTCATGCAGAAAGTGTAATAACATAGCTGTGTAATCGTCTTGTATAGAATATGTTAACTTCTAAGTAAGAATTAAGAATATGGTACACAGGAAATTATGCATAGTAATAAATGGATATATGTATACAGACGTACGCTTATACAGATTGATTCTGTGTTAAGAAGTTTGATACCCGATCACACTTCGTGACGCTTTGGGCGGGTGACGTCTACATTAGTAATGGGGTGAGTGGTTTTCTAAAAGAGGCTGACACATTTGTAGACATAAGTACTAGGTTCGATTTCTAAACATAAGTACTGGGTTAGATTTGTTCGATTTAAACCCTTAAAAAGGGTGCGCCAGGAGGGCCGCAGTCCAATATATAAGAACCTACATATACAACAATATACGTACACAAACCTACGCACGCATATATATTTAGTACACTCTCTCTGTTCCTCTGCACACACGCAAATACAAATATATATGTATATAGATATAAAAACATAAACACATATATACATACATACTCACACACACACACACACACACACACACACACCCACACA
>NC_068984.1:65719430-65720189 GCF_001194135.2 Octopus bimaculoides
CACACACACACACACACACACACACATATATATATATATATATATATATATATATATACATATATATACGTGTATAAGGGATGAGCACTAGGTGGACATCCAATACACTAGAAAGAGGTTATCAACGACCCAACCACAAAAAGGCATTTTAGAAAATAGCCCCAATGTAATCGGTAGAACTATAAGCAAGTCTTATTTCATGAAGACTATTCGAGTATAGTTCTGCAAATTATATTTATTCGAGAACGTCTATGCTGATGAGAATACGGATGTTGATACATAAGTAAAACGTTAATGTTCGAAACTGCAGTACATAGATAATTCTATATTCTGTATATTTCTCATGTTGTCCTGTTCTGGTGTATTGTGAATTTTTTCTGGAGAACATTATTTTTCTTTGTGGTTGAGTCGTTGATGACCTCATTCTAGCATAGTGGATGTCCACCCTTATACACGTGTAATACAATTTTTTCTGAATTTTCAGATCTTTTTATATGCTAGTCCACTTGGTTTTGAATTGAATCAATATTCAATCTATCTATCTATCTATCTATCTATCTATCTATCTATCTATCTATCTATCTATCTATCTATCTATCTATCTATCTATCTATATATTCAAGGCTTGAATATGGTACTTATGCGAAGGCACCCGAATATCACATCCCAAAAGGATAGGTGATTAAAATCAAACAATAAGCAACACGGATTTCAAAGGTGATTGCAGTACGCACGTTTCATGCTACTTCAATTTATTTA
>NC_068984.1:65722870-65725827 GCF_001194135.2 Octopus bimaculoides
TATATATATATATATATATGCATGAATGTTTGTGCGAGTGTCTGTAAATCTATAGATCTCTATATATGAATGTTACCTAAAAGGTTATATTTTATATGGTGACCATTGATAGAATTAATTAATATTAATGATTTTATCCTTGCGGTATATCTATAATAAATGAGACGGAAGATATGTGTCTGTCTATGTGTATGTGTATGTGTGCTCGCACGCATGTGTAAATATATGACTGGCAATAGGTTGAGCACACGTAAAATCAATATTTTGCATCCTATTTCGTTCACGCTTGCCAAATACATCACTTATGTTCCACAAATAGTTCTCCACTTTTGGAATAATATGGAGTTATGACGCTTCTAGAGAAATTTGTCAGAATAACCTCCATTTCTGATATACGGTGACTATTGTGTATCAGGGAGGTAGCTCTTTGCGAATTAACTTTCAGAAATTGATTATCTCCCTTACATTTGTATCCACCTCCCACTACACGTTTTTGGTTGACTATCGGTGGGCCGTACCAAACAAAAAGATGCTCTGCACAAACTTTCATGCACACATGAACTTAAAATTCTGTAATTCTGTCAAATTCATACGTTATGTATGCAAGCAATTTATCAAAGGTTCAAACAGAGCCGTTTCTCAAATAAAATCTACACGATCAACAGATATTAGAAATCAAATGACTCTTTCCTAAACTGGACGCTACATATCCACAAATGAGGCCATAAAGAGAACCTTAGGATTCTCAATTCACAAACGATACTCTCCTATGATTTATCCCAGCGTACAGCTGCAAAATAGGCAGCGAATTCACTTCAAAGAAGCCAACCTCATTCAGTAAGCAGTTGCCTTGCGAAAGACCACTGCCACGGCCTTCTTTCACGTATGCAAAATCACACCTACCCAGAAGTGCGACGTTATTAGACGTGGGATCAATCGTCTTCTTGGTAGCAATGACGAAAAGAAGGCCGTGTACAAAGGCGATACAATTGGACGCGCCAACACAGCTCACCCCTTAACTCCGAATGCGTCCATCTTCGGCTCTTACTTCATTTCATTAAGAAACCACCCTCGTTTGACGATCTTCCAACAATGGACGGCCACTTATGTGGTACATTCAAAGATGCCTTCTCCATATGGTAAGTTTTGTATACAGATGAACAATATGATAAAGCACACGAAGAGGTCTCCTCATGTCGTTCTTCATACAACCTCCGACACCTTTTTGCAATAACGCTGGTTTTCTGCAACCTGTCAAGCCCATTCACTCTGGAATCAATAAAAAGTCTCAATGTGCGATGACATGTTGCTGCAGATTCGTCAAATCACATATAGCATTGACACGCCCGCTATCAACCATGATTAGCGCTGTTGCGTACAAGTAAAATATTCGCCACCACAGCCTCCACTACTGCTGTTGCCTGACAGCATTGGGTGAACAGATGCTACTAGCACAAACACAGGATTAAAACAGTGTTACTGCCCGTCCGAGTATCCAAACTCGCAGTATTTATGCTATCACACTTTACTTTGACAGTACATTTCTGAAGAATTTTAAAAATGTCATTACTTATTTTACGTCTCTACTATACTGTATCAAGCAAACTAGAACGGCTTTCATATATACCAACGGTAGTAGAAAATGTGGTTTTGTGATATGGAAAGATGTCTCATCAGGAAACGTAAAACCACATTTCTTTCCTTTTGCTAATACTTTACATGTGCTACGCCCCAGCGTTGTTGTTTTATTGCGTTTATTCTTCGTTTAATTGGATTTACTATATATATATGAACATAAGAGCAAAGAATCGAGGTTTAGGAACAAAGTAAGCTTCAACCAATCGTGAGCTTTCAAAGAGCTGTCAGGAACAATAGCGGTTTTTGAGACTGAGTGTTGTGAATTGTTTCGTATTGAAGTTTGCGAAGTATTCTCTTTTACTCTTTTACTTGTTTCAGTCTTTTGACTGTGGCCATGCTGAAGCACCGCCTTTAGTCGAGCAAATTGACCCCAGGACTTATTCTTTAGAAGCCTAGTACTTATTCTATCGGTCTCTATTGCCGAACCGCTAAGTTACGGGGACATAAACACACCAGCATCGGTTGTCAAGCGATGTTGGGGGACAAACACATACACACAAACACACACACACACACACACACACACACACACACATATATATATATATATATATATATACATATATACGACGGGCTTCTTTCAGTTTCCGTCTACCAAATCCACTCACAAGGCTTTGGTCGGCCCGAGGCTATAGTAGAAGACACTTGCCCAAGATGCCACGCAGTGGGACTGAACCCGGGACCATGTGGTTGGTAAGCAAGCTACTTACCACACAGCCACTCCTACGTCTATGTGAACATTTTTGCATCGGATATGCGAATAAACTTCTTTTAATCAAGAGACCATTGGCCTCAGGAATAGCCTGCGTTATACACTTGGCTTCGATATTTACTTCTTCCGAGGTTCCGTATACTATGAAATATATGTAGCCCGGGTCGTATCTAATCCATTTCTTCACTCTTGGATATATGTGTGCGTGCACGCATGTGTGTGCGGGTGTGTTTATGTGTATATATATGTATATATATATGTGTATATATACATATATATATTTATTTACTTATTTATTTATTTATGGGTTTCAGCCAAGTAGCTGTGGTCATGCTGGAGCACCACTGTGATTTTCTGTCTTTATACTTTGCTCTCTTCACGTTCCTTGCATGGTTCTTCTCCTGCACCTGATATAGTCCAATCAAGAGTTCTGATGGCACATCTGGTGTATAAGATAATTTGACATCACTGCCCTAAAGTGTGTCTCATTTCGAGCCATTGGTTCGTCTGGTATCGTGGAGAGGAAAGCGTCCAGTTTTGTCTTGAAGACCTCCACATCCGTGTCTTGCAGGTCTCTCAAATGTTTTGGCAGGGCATTGAAGAGCTG
>NC_068984.1:65726110-65728514 GCF_001194135.2 Octopus bimaculoides
TATATATATATATATATATATATATATATGTATGTATGTATACACATATTTATTTTCCCAAATACAGACACACGCTTATATGTGTAAATACACACACACGCACATATATATACATCTGTACACATACCGCCACCACCCACACAGCACATTCATGCATACATCTACAGACATATGAAAAGAAAGCGGGATTAATAAAGCATTAGCTGTGTAGATTTAATCCTTTATTAATAAAATACACCGGGCTTAAAGAAGTCTGTAGTGAAGTCCAGGAAATCTGAACTCGGAAACCGATGTCGAAAGCTATCATGAGCCATATAGCCATATTTGTAACGCGTTGGATGATGTACCCAGTGACGATTGCATGTTTTCACAGAATGGAGCATGGAATAGACAGAAACAATGGATAATATTTATCTATTTTTTCGCTTATTTATTTATTTATATAATTATTTATTTATTTATTTATTTATTTACTTATATTCATAGGACTTTCTCAGGTATGCGTTTAGGGGTTTTCACTGTTCAATTTTTTTCAATCAATCGCTTGGTCGATTGGAAATATAAGGAACCACCAGCAAAATGCTATCTGCCCCAGAAGGAAAACAGGCCAACCGCCAAATAAAATGAATAAGACAAAGCAAATGAAATTTGTTCAGTGTAGCATTTATACAGAACTGTCACCTGTTTCTGGTCATCAACGTTAAGTTATGGCTCTCTCTTACCACTGTTGAATAATGCATACATATGTATGTGTATACATATATGTAGCTGTGTGATTGTGAGTGTGTGTCAGTCTGTGCGTGTGTGTAAGTGTGCATGTGTGTATGTCTGCTTTAGAGTTATAAGTACTATGCTCCACGGTAAGGTTTTCTAGCATCACCATTATTTATCATGACCTTATCTTAGCCAATCTAATGCGTAACGCTAATGACACAAATGTATTGTCGGGTATCCAAACTGCAGGAGACGCTCTCTCACTGCAGCATGAAATAAATCTCATTTCTCGTTAGGCAGATGAAAAAATATGAGATTCAATGCATCGAAATATCACGTTCTTCACTACAGAATTGACACGCACAATACAAATTATTTGACACCAGGAAGCACAACAATTGAAATCTTAATAAAGTACGGAAGTAATCATGCGAAATGATGCATCAATCATCTGCAGAAAACGCATGCAATGGGTCCTGAGAACGTTCTTAACACGATAACTACTTGTTATAGAGACTCTATGGAAAACCTTAGTTTTCAGAAGTCGAGATTACTACTAACGGTTTTGGTCTCCACACTCACCTAGTCATTCAAGGAAGTGTAACAGAGGTCATTCAAAAATAAAGATAACTTTGGTTAACGGACCTAATTACTGGGAACGGCTCAAACTTCTATGTTTCTATTCTCTTCAACAAGGTGGTGTTTATGTATAGATGACCCTGGAAGGTAAAATTTACAACCTCCAGCATTAAAGGAAGTTTTTGAGGCAAGAATTAATGAATACAGCCAGATTCCACTTATACCGCTTTCAAATTCTCGATCAAGGACTCTATAATCTGATATTCAGATGGGCTCAAGTGTTCGACTACCTATCTAATGAAATCGGAAGCATAAATATTACGTGTGTCGAAACGTTAAAAAAACTCATTCGATGAACACCTAAAATACAGGACTAACCAACTATCTAAGATTATACTCAATGAATATCAAGTGCTAATATTTCACTTTAAGGAAAGGAAACAAATCCCTAAAATGTAGAAAATAATGTAACATAAATGAAAATAATATGGTACCAAAATATGGCGGGAGTCCAATGACGAATACTACCAAGGGGTAAAAGAAAAAATAGATGTCTGTGTGTTTGTGTTTAACTTATAGTTATATGAGCATCAGAAGTACCGTACACGCTTGTGATTTTGCACCTGTATTGATTTATTATTATGTATATAAAGTAGGACGTATATTTTGATCGCTTTTTCTCTGCGAAATGAGAAAACTGATTTTATAATTCCTATGATCTACTTATATAGTCTAATGAATTTATGACAACTTTAATAATTTAATCATTAGCAGTTGAAGTAGATTGGTATCAGTTCATTGAATATATATAGATGAATATATCAAATCTGCAACACCAATTTCCGAGGCAATTACTAAAATTATAAAGTATTTAGTGATGTTCACATTGGAAAATGTGATAAAATGTGCGAAAGATCTATAAGGAAGAAAAGCAACAGAAGCACATAAGAGAAAAAAGAAAATATTTATACGTATGTATTTATGTATATAGTATACATACAGGTACATGGATACCTAAAGACTCTTATTTATAAATGTATACGCCCGAAGACAGTTTCTATGGTTACAAGTTTAGATACGTGGATACATGTATACATGCAAATATATATAT
>NC_068984.1:65729036-65739612 GCF_001194135.2 Octopus bimaculoides
ATATATGTGAGTGTGTGTATATGTATACATCTGTATGCATATACATATATATATATATATGTACATACACATACATATGTACATATATATGTGAGTGTGTGTATATGTATACATCTGTATGCATATACATATATATATATATACACACGGACACGCTTTTATATTTGCATCTGGGGGCATGGTTTTAGTGATGTCTCATACATTCAACCCCAATGATATAGCTAAGTTTGATATATGGTTCGATTCCACTTTGACCGTGGATGTTAGATTTAATGAATGTAAGGTGTTTCTAGGTTGGATACAAAAAAAAAAAAAATTGTGATAGCAATACACTTTTAAAAACTTCAATGGACGTCTCGTGAAAGATTCCTATATCTGTGCCCCTAGCATAAAGACAATGCCATTTCATCAAGATCTTCATCCTAAGATGTTTACTCAAAAATGCAACTCATGGGATCCAATACTTGCCCACTCAACCATATATAGAATTATAATGGTGTTGCGATGCAACTGGACATGATACAATTGAGAATTCTTACAAACAAAATTATAGTAAATACTATCACATTTATCAGTGTATATATCCATTGAGTTACCAACGTATTCCGAAAGCAAAGTCGACCTCAGTGGTATAATAAAAGAGTTAATATTGGAAAGCGATAAGGCGGAGAGCAGACAGAATCGTTAAGTACATCGGGCTAAATGCTGGCATTTCGTCCATCTTTATGTCTTGATTTCAAATTCCACCGATATAACAAGTACCAGTTGAGCACTGGGAGCTATGTAATTGACTTATTCTCTCCGGAAAATGCTGGCCATATACGGAAAAATTGAAACCAACTTTGAAAAGTAATTCTCGCCAGTTGTCGTTATAAACAACTTTTTTTTTTCCGCTAGTCGAGGTTGCGATCTGTCTACGCAGTTAATTAGTTCTATGACGCACGAAATGTTGCTTTGGTATTTATGAAGTGTAGCCTAACAAATTTAATGAAATTTCTTGGAGAACACACCCGATTTAGGTACAGTGCTATTATTGTTTGTATCTATAATTCATTTCCTGTTTTCTGTACACCTATAGCTTACGCAAAATTTAAATATGAGTTAATTAATACAAATGTAATTATCTAAGACCAGCTCCGAAGATATATACGTATATCGAAATGGGCTCCGATATTATAAGCGGCCAATTTGCCTCAATACTCTATGTTAATAAATATTACTGTGAGAAATGCTATCAAACATGAATTCCAGGTAAGAAATGTAGTTATTAAAATTAATTTTACAATGTTTCAATTATGTTTCCTTATAATTTATTTTATGGTCTGAGATATCTTACAAATAATTTTCAATTTTATGCTTGAAAAATCTATGTAATAAATTATTCTGAATTTTCGCCTCGGCGTTATTAAGATATGAAAAATAAGAGCAACAATAATATCAACGACAAATGTAGCGACAAGGCTGCAATTATAACAACATAACTTACCATTATATAAACATTAACATTAATTGAATTGAGTTGCTGAAATCATAATTTAATAATTGAAGATTAATTTTCTTATTTCTGCATATTAATCTAATATCGCTGCAAAACATAGTACACGGGAAATTGCGGAATCAATATATATTTCTATAAGCGATCTGACGACTGCTAATTGTAAAATATTAAGATTTTGTTTTCATTGTATATGCTGTGCAAAACCTTTATAACTTCTGGGAATCATCTTTAGAAAGAGACTTTAAATGGAACCTTACATGTGGTTTGGTTTGGTGCAAACTCAGGCCAAGAGGTAACAAAGTTACTTGCCTTATACATTGTTATGGGACAGATCAAAAATTCACCGAATAGATTTCTTCATCGTGAGTTGTGACATTTTTATCGAAGCCATACATAAAATATTTGAATCGTGCAGTATTCGCACTCTTATAGAGAGGCATATAAAATGTTTGCCTAGTAAGACTGATAGCACTGATGATTAACGAATTAGCGTACGATAGTTTCGGGATGGCGGATGTTAACAACGATACATAAGTAACTGGTAATATTTAAAAAAATGAAAATGATATCTTTGATACCACCAAATACTTTAAGTAGAATGTACGAGGTGCATTCTAGAAGTATCAAGACATTATCAGGAGAGATATTTATTAATTTTAAAAACGAATAAATCTCTAATATCCTCTGACATCACTGCACGGGTCACTCCCTGGAAGCCCTATAAACATCCTCCAAATTGAATGTAACCCCGAACCTTTTCACAACTTCTGTTTGTTCAATTTCTTCAAAATCACTGTATCTGACTTTGGCTCTCGGCTTATGGAACAACCCACATGTAACAGAGATCAAAATCTTGCTAGCATAATGGTGAACGACAGTGTTCATACTCATCGCTATTAAATATCTGGTTACCCGATGGAATTGTGAGAAGTAGTGTTCACTAGGATGTGACGAACAACGATTAGTAGATTGCTATTTCAGCCGTTTCCGTCATCTTCAAATAAGGAAATTAGCTGATCCGCTTATCAGATATATAATAATGATATAGTAAGGCTCATGCAACAGCCTCACATACAATGTCTCAAAATTTTTCGAATGCACTTCGTATCTTCTGAATGGAACTGGTCACATTCTACATTAGCTACACTCTAGTTCTCCAAAGTAAAGGTTCTCTGAGATACCCCACAGTCATTTGTTGTTAGTTGCTGAGATTGAAGGAGGAGGCGTATCTCAAACTCATTTCAGTCACAACGTGATCGATGGTACTCAAGGAGCTAAAACTCAGTTAAACTCTTGCATTTAAAACTTGCAGTAAAGATATAATTAGCAACAAAATCATCAACGATATGTTTCTGGGGATGGGAGAACTAGAATAATCATTAGCAAAGGCCCTGAGTTATTGGAGGCAACAAAGTTGATATGTGCTTTAGATTTCAAGAAGATAATTCCAGTCGACATTTTCTGGATGTAGTCCAGGATATAATCATATTTTTAGTGGGGAGCAGCAATCCCTTCCCAGACGTGAGAGCAGTCTCCTCATGTCGATCCGCTTCACCGGTGCTGTTCTGTTGGCTTTCATTCTGGGTATTTACAGCCATACCAAATACCAAGATGTATACATACATATATATATAGAATAGTGGTGCTTTATTTTACTGGAAAGTAATACATTTGTATTACAATACTTTATTTTCATTGAATATATATATATGTGTATATATATATGTGTGTGTGTCGGTGTGTGTGTGTATGTATGTATGTATATATGTATGTATGTATGTATATTAAAAAACCACTATAATTATAGGCATAAAGTCTGAGGAATGGCAGGATCTATCGAGCGGTACTTTTACATACTGAGTTGAATATATAGCGAGATCAAGTTTGAATTTCAACACACCAGGTTCCACAAAGTAGCGGTAGAATACAAAAGCTCACTTCAACAAACAACGTAGCTCTACACAATGTGTTTTGTGTAAGTTACAACCAATTTTAAATGCTAGAGATTCATTTTACATTTGCCATGAATTATATAGATCTATGGAATCTGTTCTACAGTTTCAAAGACAAAATAGAATCACTGGTAAGAAATGTGGCAGGTATCGATGGAAGGTCAATGTACTAGTTGATTGCTGCGTCTGAAATTATTCTTCACATGGATTTAAATTGTTATTAACAGAAAATGTGTTTAGCTTAATTCAGCTGAAATCCTGAGCACAAAGGCCATGAAAATGACATATTAAATGCTAGGATCATATAGTCTGGACTGTCTAGTTGATGTACAGTTTTACAAATGACTTATGGAGTACTATACAGCGGATCAGTACACGTCTATTTGTGTGATTTTACTTAAAACTTCTTGGACACCCGTAAATATTGGAACAAGATGTGCAATGCACTGTGAACGCAAAATCAGTGAACTGTAAATTTTAATTGATTTCAAATAATATGTTAGTTTCCATATATGTTTCTAAATTATTTTTGTTAACGTTTGAATATATAAATTTCATCAAATAATCGATAGATAGATAGATAGATAGATAGATAGATAGATAGATAGATAGATAGATAGATAGATAGATAGATAGACAGATATATAGAAAATACATGGGAAAATAACTCGATGGTCTTCCAATCGACATGGAGTTCCTCAGAGCAGCCTTTTCCGAACTCTTGGATGCCGCTCTACAACTGCATGGGTTGCGATACGCCCGGCCTAGCGGAACCTGTGCTTTTGATATTGTGCGATCACGTCGTTCATTCCAATCAATTCTCTACTTACATCATTCCAGATACGCTCGCAATAATACACAAAGCATGACCCGTTGCTCAGCACTTTGAATGGTGGCCAGCAATTCTTTTGGCTCGTTCGTAGCAGCTCACGCATAAGAGTGCAGTTAGGACGGTGCTGTTGATGCAACTATCACGTAAATTCTTGTCCCGTGTTGCGTTTAACACGTCTTTTATTGCTTGCTCATTTTCCTCAAGATTTCAGCGTCGATGGCTCTGCATATTCATTGTGTAACACAAGTAGACATCCTGCTTCAAATGCTCGATGTCTTTCCTTTCCCCATCTAATCGGATATAAACTATCTTTTTGAACCGCGTATATAATGTTTTCATACTGTTCAATTTAAAGCCTACTCCTGAGCGATGTGTGTATAGTTTTTGTCAGCATGATCTGCAGCTTAATAAATGCTTACTGCAATGAGAGCGCTGTCATCTGCAAATCAGAAGTATGTTAGTAGTTCATGTTGAATCCTCCTGCCCTGAAAATGTGTCTGAAGACCATTTATAGCAATGTGATGTGAATCATGAACGAGATACTATCCTTGTTTCAAACCCTTCTGCTAGAATTCTTACTGGTGGCAATAAAAGTGATGTGTCACTGATGCATTCATAGATAGCATCGCTCAGCGGCTTTTTCCATTGACTTCAGCACAGCGTTTATTGCGTTGAATATCGAAAATCTTTCCCTAGTCAATGAAAGCTTTTGCTTTTTGGAAGTTCTTTCGATTTATAAACTGTATTAGAATTAATATGAGGTCCATTGTACTGAGATTCTTATGGAAACCTTTATGCTCCCTGGGCTGTCGAACATCGAGCTATTTCAATCTTCTGGTGACAGTGACCTTTGGAAAGAGCTTGTGGATATGCAGCGAGTGGCTTATGGGACAATGTTTTATTAGAGCGTCTTTATCACTCTTCTCATGAAGAAAGATGGTATTCGACCCTATTCGCAGCGATGTTTATTTGCTATCAATGAGATAGCGATTTTCTCCTTGGTAGCTTAATATATCTCTTATTTCATTTTCCTTCGGAACTGTATGTGCTTTCATCTTCACGAAGGGATTTTCAATTTCTCGGTACAAAAAAGACAGCACTTTTACTAAAATGTCTTAAGTGCAGGATCGAGATGACTGATGACTAAAAAGTTAATGTTGAAAATTATGCAGGCTTCTTCCATCTCTTTGTCAGCGTTAATTTTGCCTAGTACTTAAGAGCCGTCACAAGCAACAGATGAAATGCTATCTCTTCTTTGCATCATTTTGAGAATGTTTCTTCCGTTTACTGCCTGCATCAACTTTATACAATTACTGTACTTGAACTCATTCTTAAGATGTTAATTTATCGCTTTGCAGGAAACGAAATACTCGCAGTGATCTTTTATAGTTTTCCACTTTTCAAGTATTTCCTTCGTCCCTTCTGAGAATATTCCATCAGGCCTCCGAAAGTTCTCGCATTATACATCCACTTTTCAGTATTCTACACAAGGATAACTAAAGACACCCCTTTTGAGAACAACTTGCAACTGTCACATGGAAGACTTTGATACGTTCATCTTTCATCCAGATGTTCGGATGTTTTTCATTTGGTTCCGTTCGATATTTGCCGGTATCTGTCGATCACTGCAGGTATTGAATGGTGTTCTCACCGAAGGGTTCTGCTGTACATATCGTTTGTCAACCAGTATGTAATTAATTTAATCTAAGTACTGAGCGTTTACGCCATGTACAACTTTAACTAAACAGTTACCAGTTTGGGTCATTTTAAGATGACCTGTCTCTTCACGTTGGAATAAACTGAAAAGAAAATATCCTTGGATTTAAGGGTGTCGGGAAAGGCGTGGCTGGAAACCCAACTTACTGAGCTTTTACATGGTTTAGAAAACTGAAGGACTGCTACAACTAGTGCGAAAATCTGAGCGGCGTGGCGGCTATGTTGGCTAAAATAATAATTAACAGGTCCTCCTGTATTTTCTATAACCCAAAGCCAGGAACTATTCAGCACCCTCGTGTAAAAGTGGTATGAGATATCTCTGTTTGTAGTTGCAGCAGAGACAGTAGTAGCACCACCAGCAGCTAGGGTTCCAAGTAGCTGATTACAGTATTTTTTCTAGGTAGTTGTAGCGATGACGTAGGTTTCCGCATATTAACATTTATGTACGGAATATAACTCGTGTGAAATGGTATATTTAACTCCTTATTAATTATATTTTGAGATATTCTTAGAAAACTTTAATTTTTCTTTCCTTTCAGACAAACACGTGAAAATAATATGCAAATCTAATTTCATGCTTAGATGACCATAAATCTGAAATAAAATATTTCGGGTTTTGGCGAAACTAAACCTTACTTGTCTTCATGACAAACGAACTATTGTAGAGTTATGCGAGCATGATTACAGAAATTAATATGTAGCCTGCACCAATGAAAAAAACCGTTTTGACGTAATATGTGTAATGTTACTAAAATTTACACTTCGAAATTTTGTATTTGTCATACATATAAAAGAATGTTTGTAAGAGGGCTGTGTTTGTGTGTGTGTGTGTGTGTGTGTGTGCGTGTGGGTGTATGTGTTTACATATAGATATATAGACAGAGAGCGAGATGGACTGCTATGAAGATAAATAGATACATAGATATAATGATATAGGAACACACAGATACCCCACTCAAACACACGCACACACACGTGTGTGTATGTGTGTATGTGCGGTGGAGTGCATTCATGAATTGAATGGTAATATATATTACCATCTCCAATGGCTTGATATTTAAAATTGCTTCGCCATAATTTAATTTTGGCAGCCAGGTGCTTTATTACCAGAGGCTGCTAAAATGTCCCATTTAAGCACATTTTCATTCATTTAACGGCATACATATACATCTAATTAATTAATTACAGAATCTCTGCAATGTCCATAAGCACTACATGCGGGTATAAGGTAAACTAATTTTATTTAAGAAAACTCCTTTACATAAATTTGGGTGTATTTTTTTTTATGTCCCTATGTGACAAGAAATATATAAGGATCATTGAAATAAACAGTAGTGTTTGTTCTATAAATATTTAGCATGAAATTTATTGATTTGGTTTAGAAGGAATAGCATTTTATAAGTGGTTAGGGATGAAGGCAGGAGGGTATATTAGCCGGAGATTTGTGTTAACAACAAACAAGCTGAGGACAAATATCCGTCACATGTAAATAACCTAAATAAGGCGTGTTGCTATGTTGAACTTAAATTTTCAAGTCAATTTGTGTTTCACGTCTGATTCCATCCTCTATGAGTTGAACTGGGGATTGTCTGTCAATTAAAGTGTTTTTGAGTACTGGCAGTCTAAAGTCTCTGGTATTTCTTGGTGACACATTGGTGCATATCCTTCTTGCAAGGTCGAAGGGATGTTTGGTTTGGTGTGTCTTGGGTGGCATGAATTAATAGTAGATATTGTTTGACGTTTGTGGTTTGGAAAATATGTCCGTCTCTATTTTAGTGTTTATTTTTTAATTAGTATATCCAAGAATGGGAGCTCCTTTTGGTTGTATTCCATTGTGAACTGGATGTTTGGGTTGATGCAGTTCAATAATCTTTTGAATTTAAAGAGTTTGTCTGTGTTTTTATTCCAGAGTATGAAAGAGTCGTCTAGGAGTCTTTTCCAATTTTCGTTTATGTATTGGGTTTCCAAAGGGAGATAAAGATTCCTGGTATACTATTATTTCCAGATAGCTCATTGTTACATTCACAATGGCTGGAGCTGCCCTAGTGCCCAAGGAAATTCTGGATTTTTGTCGATAAAACTTATTGTCATATAGGAAGTGGTTGTTTCGCAGGATGAATTCAACCGATTCAATTATGAATTCATCGTTGATTCTTTCTGGTATTTCTTCCGGAAATTAATCCAGCCAGAACTGAATTGCCTCTAGCCCATAAGATGCACGGACTGCCACCAAAACTACATAGGGTCAACGGGATTATCACTCAGACGAGATGCACACTGCACCGACAGCAGATTGCATTCCCAGAATATAGAAAGATACCCTTTAGCGAATACATTGAGGAATACGGAAAGCAAGCACTACCACAATTTGTAATCTTTCCATTCTATCAATGCGCCATTGGCACACCAACACAAGTCAGATTAAATATTGAAACCTACTTCATTGAAAAATAAAAGTCAAAATTTAACCATTTCTAACATCTTTATATAAGGAAAGTGACCACATTAAAACACATATAAACCAAAACATAACCATGTGTAACATTTTATTCCTTCTAAACTAAATCAAGTTAAATTACTAAAACCTAGCCATTCCCAACATTCTTGATTATCTCCCTAATACCGACAAAATCCCTCGTTACCTCTCCCCAACATACTGAATACATGACACAATATAGGTAAAGAAATTTGAGAAATTTCAAAAGAAAATTTCTTTGAAATCAATATTGCTATAGGCAAAATTTTCTAACATTTTTCTAAGATAGCGATTTAAATATATTCATTAAACATATAACACTAGCTGTCTGTAATGTTTCACTCTATTTAATCTTTTTTAAATATATATAGGTATATATATATATATATATATATATATGAATATTAATATTGCTCAATCTCTCTAAAGGCGACTATCGTAGCGGTACTAGATATTAATATTTATTGCGAAGCTAACATGGCAGTGCAGAAAGATAAGACGAATGCTGCCGTCGATTAGCTCCTAGAGGCCATCGCCTCTAGCTAGCTATTTGACACATTTCTGTTCGTCCATTCACACATTGTATTAGTATGAATTTGCAAATTTCACAAACTCGCCAGTGCTTTGAATTGAATCTTTACTATATACACATCATCCCTGTATGTTAAGACAACAATAGATTTCCAACGCATTTGTTAAATATATCCCAAAGAAATGGAATCCGAACTCTTGAAAAGAAAAGTAAGAGGCAATAAATATACTAACATGTGGAGAGTCTGTTAAATATTTACCTGCAGAATGGATATTAATGCAATTCCTGTAATGTTTGATGATGTGTAATAATAAATGATCGATTTTAATCCTTACATTAATCACCATAAATAAGTGATGAAATCTGGATATACAATAAAAAAAGAACAGCGTATACTTGTGTTTAAACCACATTTAGTACTAAGCCTCAAACCAGAAGAAGAACTATATTCGTGAAAATGTTACTGCGAGTGCTATCTGACATTATATATAACGGAAAAGAATATGTGTGTGACATAAAGTAACTGTGGAAGTAGCGAATTACGTTGTGGCAGAAAGTTGTGTCCAGGAAAATATAGATCTTATAGTTAAAAAGCAAATCTAATGGTTGCTGGATACACATAAAAGCACGGGGAAATATATTTAAACGCATGTCTGTGTGTCAACTGTCATAACTTAATTGCTATTCAATGCAACACCTAATCAGGCTGTAACTGAAAACACTATAATGATATCGCCATACAATATGATACTAAATATAATCTGAAATATATAAAGCTATTCCTTAAATACCAATATCACGAACAGTGTACTAGTACATAAATATTTAATTTGAGAAAATAACGTGTTTAAAGTTGGAAAATGGTAATGACTTTTAAGTGGCAATCGGAAGTGAGGAATTAGTAAATATAACACAAAAATAAATAAGTCCATTATTACTATTTATATATGGAGGTGTGACTTTATCTGAAACACTTCTCTTAAAAACTGCGAAAATAAATTATCTTTAGCATCAGACGTAGAAACAAACTCCTCATAAATAGTTATTGCCATGTGATATTTATAAATAAGTTAATGAAAGGCGAATTTGAACTTCTTGTTTTCCTTCATTTTGTCATTGATTATAAGGGGAATTTGGTGAGGAAATTAAATTACTATATCTAGGTTTCTTGGAGCACAAGAACTCTATAGTTATTTATAAAAAAATAATCAAATAAACATTGTGTGATTACAAAGTAATTTTATTTGCATTGAATATTATTGATAGCAACTGGCCAACATATTAACTCTAATGCGGTTTATAAGTCGAATGAACTTGCGAAAAGCAAAAGCTTTCATTGATTAGGGAAAGATCTTCGATATTTAGCGAGATAAACGCTTTGATGAAATCAATGGAAAGGCGAAGAGTTGATGCTTATTACTTTAAACCTCGGAGGGACCCGAACCTCATATAATGCATAACCTGCCCCAAATGTAAGGAAATTTATATTAGCGGAACCAACAATTCCCTTTGCCAACATGCAAGAATCGACGGACAACTTGGGAAGCACGTTCAGTGTATCCGTATATAT
>NC_068984.1:65740118-65753438 GCF_001194135.2 Octopus bimaculoides
CATTCTTCCTTAGATATTTTTTAGTCTTACTTGCGTTATCCTGGCCTTTTCAAATGCTTATACTCCACTCCACACCTTTGTTCGACAGCCAAATCGATCAGAAACAAAGGTCTCAATATCGTCTGGAATCATTACAAGTGATTTCATAGTAACCCTTATGCCGTCCTTAAATCTTTTTTTTTTTTTTAGGTTTACGCCAATAACGTTTCCCCTCTGCAAGCTCACCATAAAACAACTGTTTCGGCATGCGTTCATCTGCCCTTCAAACAATATGGCCACACCATTTCAATGGATTGCTCAAAATCATAGTTTTAATTGAGGTGATGCCTGGAGAAGCAAGGACATCTGTGTTTGGAGTAAAACAACTTCCATTAATTTTTAAAATGCGATGAAGGCAATTTTCGTGGAATTGTTCTAACCGTTTAAAATGTCTTTCATAACACATCCAAGTTTTACAGGAATACAACAGAGATAGTAAGATAATTGATTTGTAAAGAGCCAGCTTTGCATTCTTATTTATATATCACTGGCACCAAACGCGTGACTCCAAGTCAGCAAATGCTTTTGCTGCCTTTTGAATTCGCAGCTGTATTTCTGTATCAAGATTTCCGTCAATTTGAACGGAGCTTCCAGGGTAGACGAACGAATCGACAACGACAACGTGAAGTAACTTTCCTTTAACATAATTTTAGTGGGGTTTCTAACAGCACCACACGCAGGTTGATGCATTACATCTGTTTTTACAAGTTGGTGGTCAAGCCAAAATCATCACAAACTGAGTAAAATGCAGATACAAGAGATTGGGGATCTGTTTGAGAATGACTGAAAAGATCGCAATCGTCAGCATAAAAAAGTTCCCTGATGAGTGAAGTAAAACAACCTTCGTTTTGAATTTCAGTTTGGTCAGATTAAAAACATTCCCTGTTGTTCAATGTTTTGTAAATACTCAACTCAGACTTTTGAAAACTATGTGACAACACGACAGCAAAGTATATTGCAGAGAAGGTGGTGCATGAAAGTCTCCTTGCTTTACTCCATTTTCCACAGCAAAAGATTCAGAGAGCCTACCACCAGAATTAACTCTAGCTTTCATATCTTGATGCAATGCTCTGACCATATTTACAAATTTTTCTGGACAACCTATTTTCCTTAGAACTATCCACAGAACATTTCAATTATCAGTATCGAATATTTTGCTGAAATCAACAAGCAATGGTATAGAACAAGATTCTGTTCATGCACTTTTCTTGTATTTGTTTGACAGTAAAGTAACAGTTCACTGTGCTCTTGGAAGAACGAAAACCACACTGAGACTCAGACACTATATTTGGAACTATAAAGGTATTAAAACGTTCTAACAAGATGCGGACAAGTACCTTCCCAACTACAGGCAAAAGCGAAATCCGACGAAAATTAACACACAGATCCTTTGGACCCGATTTATACAAGGAGACTAAAATGACATCTATCCAGTCTTGAGGTACTTTCTCAGTTCTCAAACAATAACAAATTAACATATTTAAGAGATCAAACATTTTGTCACCTACATATTTCAAGACTTCTTCACAGATTACATCAGACCTTGGAGAATTATAGTTATTCAGCTTATTCACAGCTAAATAAATGTTATTTAGCGTTGGTTCAGATGCTATCTCTTCTATAACTGGAAGGCATTCAATTTTTTTTCTATCGACCTCATGTCAACGGATGATGATCTATTCAAAAGTACAGAAACATGTTCCTCCCAACTCTTAGGAATACAAGCGGTGTTAGAAGAAATGTCCATTTCCTGTTCTCACTGGAGCTATTGAAGAAGATTTTGGCACATATACCTCCTTAACATGAGAGTACGAAACATTTGCATCATTTCTATCAGCTGCTTCTTATGTCCATTTTGCTCTATCATTCCACCATTCCTGTTTAATTTCCCTTAGAGCAGTCTGCACTTTCCTTTTCAACTTTCGGTAAGTTTCGTTTGAGTTCGGGTCCAAGGACTGAGAAAGATCTGTGTTGCCTAAGTTTTGTTTTCCTAAAAGTAGATCATGAATTTCTGTTGATCTACCTGAGAACCAGTCATTGGACGTACGTGATTTCAATTCCACTGACGAACTTGCAAACTGAAATAATTTTGCTTTGAAATCGTCCCATAGATTGTTTGGTTCAAGATTGATACTTTCTATAGCATTGTGGAATCTTTGCAAGGTGCTTGATAGTTTAAAGTTTGCAACATTTAACTTTTATGGGTATCTTAAGGCCAAATTGTCAATTTTTAGGTATTATCGATAAATCTATATTTCCACGCAATAGATGAGGGTCAGTCCAGCTCTCTGTCCCTTATGCTTCGAATTACTGCATACCATTTTCTTTTTTAAATTGTCCTAGAATTAAAACTATTAACTAATTATATGGATGCAGTTATCATGAAGGTTAATTGGTGAAGAGTTTAAGTTACGATGTGTATACATTTTAGAACAAATATTCGACATAAAGATAAGTTTGATTAAATTTCTTTCTTTGAGCTCATATTATTGATGTGATATCCTAATGTCATTGAATGAAATTACTTTCGCAAGGCCGTATTTAGTAGTTGCCTAGTAATTGTGATGTTCTCTTTTCTTGTCGGTACCACTTGCATTGCGCAATTTATGTTTTAAAACAAGTTTGTACTTCAGTTTCAGTGAGATCACGATGCTCTGGTCGAGTACTGATTTTTCAGTTTGTATTATGCCAATTTGTCTTAATAATTCATTCGTAAAGATGCTTTAAATGCACGCAAAGGGAACGCATCAGTGGATATAGAAATCCTAGACATGGTATGCAAATATTAGTTTCAGTTGCTGTTATAAGTCCAGCAATTTCGAGGGAGGAAGGAAGTCAGTTACATCGACCTCAGGGCTCGACTGGTACTTATCTTATCGACCCGGAAATGGCGAAGGACAAAGTCAATCTCTGCTACTGTATTCAGAACGTAAGGACAGACCAAACGCCTCCAATCATTTTGCCAGGAGTGCTAACTATTTTGCTCGCTAGTCGTCATAGGATGTATGAATATGTATGTATATATGTATGTATGTGTGTATGATAGAGAAAATATAATGAAATGCAAAGCTACTAATCCGGTATTGATATTCTACAGAATATATCTTTAAATTCCGAAATTATTTCTTTTCTTTAGTAATTAGACTGCTAATACAATAAGAGAAACGAAAAGCACATTTTCACGAGCAGCTGATACCGCGGGCCGAAACGTCTGATCCTCTGTTACTCAGCATGGAGCATTAGTCGTACATACGATCTTTAGGACAAACAAATGCCCGTGTTTTTCAGATGTATGCTGAAACACATTGTTGCCGAAGAATTATGAAAAATACATCAGCGCATTTAAATACTACATGGCCCTAAGAAGGTGAGACTGCATTAGGGACATCCTACGCTGTATCTTCAGAAGTGTTGCTATATATGAGATATAATCGCATATATTGGCCATAATGTGCATTATTCTTCTTTAACATAAACACTTTCACAGTAACTGGTAGTCTATGCAAATGTAAATGTCCTTGATATAATTACCTAAAAGCACTCAAGGCACAGTCCCAACATGGCACAAAAGAAGCAATCCTAAAATGAAAAAGCATATCTATGAATGATAGTAAGTCAAGGACTACGAGGGCTTTGAATATAGTACGTTTTAAACAATCTTAGAAAATATAATATAAATATGCAGCAAATAAAGTACGTAATACAATTCTAAAAAATATCCTAGTTATGAGAGCGATATTAACAATATTTAACACACGTTCAACATATTTTCTGAATTTTACTGTAATTGTTAATTTACTCTCTAAGGATTTGTAATTATAAATGATAACTGGTTGGCGTAAATAGTTTAATTACGTTTGTTTGTTTTATTTTTATTGTAGTTTTTAACCGCGTTACTTAGCGCCAGGTCACTCCTGCATTGGCAGATATGTGATGATAGGTGTTCCAGCAAAGCACACCCATAATTTCATTGGGTACGTCGTATCTATGAAAATAAATTTTCAGTCCAAATTTTTCGGTATTTGTAAGCATGTGATTGTGATTCCACTCAGACTGTAACATTGAATTTGGCTTCTCACCAGTTTCCGAATGCCATAAAGCAGATATGGGTAGTTTCTATTACTTCTATGACTAGGCTATTTACATAATTGGAAGCAGATTTGGCTGATAATTCTAGCAAGTGTGCAGCCATCTAGTTATTCTTTTTGTTGGCCCACAGTTCAAACAGTGGTTATTTAGATTTGTATCAATGCAGACTCTTATAATTCTGTTTACTTATCATCAATTACAGCTCGCATAAAATGAAAATTTGTGCCATAATATATAAGGGTTTCCAAGAGTTAAAGGGATAAATTGTATTAGTAAGATTAGAAAGAGCAAGCTCCACCATATTTTCTATTGTGAACACAGCGTAAATGTGCTACCGAATATGTTGTCACATCACTCATGCTTGAATTTGTATTACACATCTGAAGTTCAAATATACATGGAAATTATATCGGAAATCTATGTATTGAGCATGTATTAATATAGGATTTACAGAAATCTTGCTTTGTTCCTATATATACATACATACATCATATATACGTACATAATGTACATGTAAGTGTCCGTATATCTGTATACGTATTTCTCTGTGTGTATTAATGTAGCGCGTGTGTGCGTGACTTACATTCACATTACTTCAAAGAAAACTCGATGCAATGCACACAATAGTGAAAGAGTAAGCTAAAAGCTCCCCAACAATAAAAGATAAAGGAATGGTGACAGGGGATATAAGGTTTATTTGAAACATATTATGTGAACCTGTTTGTCAGGAGGCACATAAGCATGTTTTGTATTTCATGATTGAAATTATAACATTAACAACTGTTAAATAAAAAATAACTTCTTCTATTGAATTCTTTGGTCTATCTACTACATAATTCATTTCATTATTATGTTATATGCTAAAGGTCTGAACGAAATAACAAGCTGTCCGATTTGAATAAAATCAGTTTTGTGGAATATTTCCCTTTTCCGAACCAGTTTATAAATTTTAGCATAATTTTGAATGCACTATCCTCCATCATTTTCGTAACATATTACATAACGGTATTTAACATAACATTTCAAAACATTTCGATGAATAAAAACTAGTTTCATGGTTCCTTGCCATTTTTTTTTTTACGGCTGATAGAAAATAGTAATATCTATTGTATTTATTTTATATAAAGAAAACGAATATTGAAATGACACAAAGTGAATTGTGAATATATGTTTGAATCCTTTTATGACAGAAATATTTCGTCATGACTTTTTCTTTGACACATATTACTAAAGTAATTACGTTATGAATGAAATCAAGGATATTCTCCTCGGCATTCTTTTCATTTTTACTATATATAAGAAAAATAAAATGCATTCTGCCTCTTGTTACTCAATAATAATAGTAGAATAATCACATGACAGGCCTGAAATGAGATAATTCATGTAACAAAGTATTTGAGGTGGATATTGAATAAAATTACAAACGGAATATAATAGAGAACATCAATCATATCACAAAATGAAAAAATAAAGAATGTTATATAAAAAGACAATGAGAATAAGACCGAATATATTGACTTCGTAAATACGTTTAATATTTTTTATTCAATGGAATTCAATATTCCAGATGTATCTAATTTATTATATTCATATGATGGGGAGAATAGAATGAAAAAAATAAATACGAATGATTGCATTCATAAGTGTTACCCAGTTATTGTGATTGAATGAATGAATTACCTTCAATCAGAAGAATTTTAAAATTGATTCAAATGTTGAAATATGAATCAATAATTTAGCTCAGAATCAAATATATCAAGTAAATCCTATTTTAAGCTGTACGTATCTGAATTCATTTATAAGACAATTTCGACGTCAATATGTTGTACTCGGTGAAGGCAGCGAGTTATCAGAACGACGGGTAAAAGTTTTGGCGGCATCTCATGATTCAAACTCCTCCGAATCTGACGTTTCCCTTTCGGCATCGAATAAATAAGTACAAGCTGATAACTGGGCTCCATATAACTTATTCGCTTTCGGAATTTGCTGACCCTGTTCTAAGATTCGGAACCAATATTCCGTTCTTGACAGAACAAGCATTATAAAACAATTCTTTTAAACAGATTTTATACAAAAAAGTTATTGAAATCACAGTTTTCAGGCTAAAATTGACGATGTTTTATGTCTTTTGCTTTCAGCAAAATCTTGACGTATTTGTGAATAATCAATCATGCTGGAGTGCATAAACAGCAAAGTTGAAATTGAAAAGTTAGCTGACACTCAGGATGGGAAGCAATTTTTAATATAAGGAAAACTTTACTTGTCATGATGATCTGTGTCGGTTATCAACATGCCGGCCATATGGCTGCTGATAAATGCACTGTGAGCGCTGTAATAGCAAAATATTCTAATTAATGTGCTGTCCCATATATCCTAATAACCATGTTCCTCAAACTGTGATGATCCTTGGATGTGTCTCCAGTGAAGGTGGAGTCAGGCTTCCCCCACATCTTTGAAAAATGCTTTAGATTTATTTCAGGTGGATATGTGAAGTGGTTTGAGTTTGTGGTCAATCCTTGGCTGGGGAGGTTTAAGTTTGCAGTCAATCCTCGGCTCAACGGTCAACTGCATGGGATCAGGATGCAGATTCTTGCTAAGCTCCCAGAAAGAGACATTAACGGTTGTCAGTGAGTTTCTACGACTTCACCAGCATCAGGTTGTGTCTTCTTGGCTTCCTTAATTGTAATCACATGGATTACTATGAGGAAAGTTGTTGAGTAAGGCCCGAGTGTTCTGCCTGCAAAAGCGACGCCGCGTTCGTGGCAAAGTTCGAGTAATTGTTCGAAAATCCTTTCAGAGATACAACGAATGACACATGCACCACGTCAGTTAACTATCTTGAGGCTGAGGTGGTAACTTAGGGCAGCGTCTTTGAATAAACCAAGCCATATTGTCTTTTCTTTTCCTTATATGCAAACTCAAATTTAGCCCGAACAATCCGCATAGAGTAAATATTTCGAAAACTGTATAATTTCTAGAGTCAATGAGATGTAGCTTAGAGAAACAAAAGGATTAGAAATTACTAATTTATTTTCAATTCTGTAAACCTACAGATTGCTGAATTATTTTTATGTTATAGATGATGAAAACAAGAAGTATTATCGTGAACAGTTAATAATCTAAAGGACTATGTACTTATTTCACAGAAAGAGTTTTGTAAATAGGGATATGTATGGAGCGAGTAGTTAGCATAAAAGGGGACAAAATTTGATTTAACTACTGATTTCCTGAGGTTTACCGCGTGCGAAATTAAGGTGGGTATAATTCTACGTGATGTAGACAACACGACGCTTAACCTGTTTATACGATTCACAAACTCGGGTGCAATCATGAAGATATACATCTCTATTGTTAAATTTTAAATGCGTACAATTTCATTGACATTACTTTTGAGATTATTAAATATTTCTGCAATATTTATTATTGTCTGATGACGATTAGGTTTAACCTTGCTAAAATAGAACTTGGCATTTGTCCTCACAATGTGTCCATTGGGGTATATATGATCTTTTCATATTGATGTTACTGATCATTCTGCTTACGTATATTACATGTACACTCTGAAATTACTATGATTATTATAATGTACATATAGAGACGGGCACGAAACCCTTCCTGATAAGATTAGAAACAAATTATCTAGAAATGATATATAGGAAATTTACTTTCCTGAAAAATGTCACAAAACCATCTCTTGCAAATGTAGAGAAAGCATTCAAATATTTGTTGATGAAGATAACAAAACAAGGCGAATTAGAAGTGAAGGTTAATGGGAAACATTTTTGAAGGAAAATAGAATAATTAAAAGAATATATGTTATACCCTCTTTCATGTCGTACAGAAAACTAAACAAATAGAACGCAGTTGGTTTTAAGAGGTGGTATCAAAAGCATCCCGGACAGGATCTGTTAATAATAAAAAAAAACCAACTTATTTTACTAAAGTTTTAAAATCATCTCCTTCGAAATAGACACCTTGTGCACCAATTCACCGGTCCCAGCGTTTCGGTTGGAGGAGTCCTCTTACACTTATATCTGCTTTTCTCAGTAGATACAAGTGTTGGGTACCTGTTTTAGAATGGAATCTAAATATGCGGTGAGGCGTTTTCATTTTTGTTTTCGCTCCGATGATTAAATAGATTCCAGTTGATAAAATTGAAACTATATTGCGCTACAAACTTGATGGGCAATGTTTCACTAAGATTTCTACTCTTGAAGCCTACTTTTACTCACATATCAAGTCGAAATCCCTTTCATAAATAGTTGGTAAACTGCTTTACCATTCTCAAATATCCTTTTAACACCAACTCATTTTAAACATGAAATTGATCCTATTTTGCACGTTTTCAATTTTGTCACTACATTAATGATGTTGATAAAATATCGGACACATATCATTACCGATAATTGAAGAAAAGTTAAAAAGAAAACGATTATGCCATATTTAGATTTAAATATATATATAGTTACCAACGAAAATAAATCAGTATCCCGACAAGAAACACTTATGAAGCAATGAAGGCAAATTTTGATAATATATGGGGAATGAGAATGAATATCAGTGAAGTCAAAAACGTTAATGCCACAAATATCTTTTCGGCACTTATTTAGAGCAAACTAATTCAATATAACTTTGCTAGAAGGCTGGTTACAGAAATTTAAAATTGCACTGCAAAGCCATTGGGCTCCAAAGATGCGCAGTTCTTCTGGCTTCCACGAGATGGTAGAAACGCTAGCTCGATGGGCATTTTTTCTAGTTTTATGTTTTGAGTTCCAATGTTTCCGAAAACGATTTGCCTTTCATAACTTCGGAAATTATAAAAAACGTACCAGTCATTTACTGTGGTTAATGTAATTGACTATCATCCACCCCATTAGCAAAACAAATTTCCAGTATATTTCATGAAATGACACAATTTATCCTTTACTACGGTAACACGTAATGAAACATGAAATTACGACACTTAGTTGTAGCAAAATATATGATGAACAGAGCACATAATCGTAAAACATTTACCAACACTGATACTACTCTTGTTCCGCAATCTACGCAGCCATAATCACTGGTCTCTGTTCAAAGCCATTGCGCGTCCCCGCAGAAAGACATAAACAATGTAGAGCCATACAAGCGCACACACAAATACATAACGGCATACATAGCAGAATATAATGTGTGTGCGTGTGTTTATGTGAGTATGTATGTGTGTGTATTTGTGTGTGTGAGTGTTTGTGTGTGTGGACGGTGTCACCATATGCATTAATGTATACCCATCTGAAATACCTGAAATCAGCATTGAACTGATTTATGCCAAATGTTTATATTTATATTATATAAATTTAGCAAGATATAATTAGCAGATGGAAATATTTGTTGGAGTCTACATATTCAACTGAAATTTTGCTCACGTAAATTCAGGCTTGCTTAGCCACAAACCAATGATGGAGACTGGAAAATCAATAAATAACATAATATATTTTTGTAACATCATTCCACTTTTCATGTTTTACATGAATTAATAGTGTCAGTGCTACAATTTATACATTTTTGTTTGTAAATCAGTATTCATACGAATGTTTTACCTTTCTCCTAGGCAGTATTTTCCTTTTGTACCAATTATATGTTAAATATATTTAGCCACATATCTGTTCGATTGGAAAGAAAAGTTAGTGATAATTAGGGAAAATCTCCTTTTTGTAGTATATCTTATCGTAAATATCAGCAAACAAAAGAATGTTTTATGGAAGCATTCAGCCACAAAATTAAATTTTATTTTAAGTACACTTAGTGGTATTTGTTCTTACTAAAAATATTGTTTATGCTGTATTTTTCAATTTACGTATTTTGTATGTTTTATATTTCTTTTGAAATATATTTCTGCATAATACAACACAAAATTAATGAATGTAAAGAAGATATTTCAGAAGTGAAAGTGAAAATATTGTTTTCTTTTTATTGTAAATATTTATCAACTTCATCTAAATATAATTAAATTATGAAAGGCCGAAAATCATGGAATCTATAATCAACCTATTTAAGCCTACATTTTCTATGTGCGTATGGGTGTGGGGTTAGCGTGTAATTGGCTGTATACATACATATATATGCATGTGTGTGTATGTGGGCGTGTGTATGTGTGTCCGCGCGTGTTTATGTGCTTGTAGGGATGGCATAGTGGTAAGAGTGTTTTCCTAAAATAATCATTGTTTCGATTTCCGGTGAGAGTGAAGCGTTTCCTTCATCAGCAAATCATACATTTCACATCGTTCTCGTTCACTCACCCTTGAAGTTGAATGAATAACACTGAGACGGACCTGCTTTCCCATTAGTGGACCTGTTATGCTCCTGGGTGCTTGTACGAAAAGAAAGCGAGTAACAGGCTCTAGAAGTTCAAGGAGAGAAATATCCTTGGGCTGCCTTTACCTGTATATGTATCCATGGAAAACATGATTTTAAATATACTTACAATTTGATACATCTATACAATATGATACATCCTGAATGTGGATATGAGAGGCAAACATACGCATTCAATCAATACATATGCAACGATATTTAAATCATTTAAATTCGTACATACGGGAATGATTCGTCGCATCAGAGGCGCTAATATTAAAACTCACAAGTGTATATGGACAATTTCAAATTAAGTTCAAATTAAAATCTAAATGTAGAAATTAACGTATACATCCTACGGCCGTTTCAGGAGCATAGTAATAAGTGTAGATATCGATATAAAATCCATTCTATTATCTCTATTTTCTTTGCCAAGTCTCTTGTATCTGTTACATTTAGCATGTTTGTTCATAGACGTCGAATTTCAGTTACACTATACTCATTTGTAAGTGAAATAAAATTATTGGATGAACTAGACAAAAGATAATTTGAATAGAAATTAAAATATATGGTTAAGATGAAATTAAAAGGATAATTTTCCTGATAATTATTCTAATGGTGAGATTATATTTCTCCTCCTATTTTCTTTTTTATTTATTATTTATTCCGGATTTATTGTTACTTAACGAAAGGATTAAAATGTGGATAGGTATTTATGTCTACATAAGATGATAGGTATTCCACAATTATTTTATTGATGGGAGCTTTTTTATGGAATTTTTCTTTTATTTAGGGAAAGTGGTATTTATGTCTTCATGAGAATGTTTTGGCATTACATTTTTTGTTTAGACGTAATATATTGATCGATTAATTTGTACAGGTTCCTGTATATGAATTACAAGGAAGGGTTTCGGTAATTACTGACCATATCAATATTTTGCAATTTTAGAAGGTCAACATATGTTCCTTACGATGTAGTTTTAGGATAAATAAATGAATTCATTTGCGCTCGGAATCTAGTTTTAATATCGGTTGTGCTCCCCATATTTTATTTTTTATTGGTTAGGTTTAGATGTTAGTAATTGGCATTTATAAGTTACGTCTTATTTTCTTAAACTGAAGCTCTCTAAGGGCAGTGTTCAGGATTGCGACAGTTGCATGCTTGTTCCCCCTATTTGGGTTTTAGAACGTTGTTCCAAATAATTTCTATTGATTTCATTCGATTCCAAATGCTGAGAAGTTATGTTTAACCCATTATTGATATTCATTTGATTTGTCCGAATAGTATTCATAACCCCTTGTTGTGATGTATCGATTATATTTTTTCCTGTATGTACATTAAATATAGTATTATTGTTAGGCTCCAGATCAGACATTTCCCATACACAAACTCTATCTAAACTTATATCTATTATTACCTGCTGTAATTGACCCTAGATTTGCTGCGATGGAGTACGATATATATTTATACAAGATGTATTTTATATAGAATAATCACTATTGCTTGGCGGAGAAAGTTTGCTAATATTTAAAAAGAAAGAAGCCAGGGAGGTTTCTAATTTGAAGAGAGAAAGTTGGGGTAAACAATAAGATTTCCTGTTTTCTAAAAACGTTTTTATTATCCGTTGATTTATATTGAATTTCTCGGTGGATTTATGACAGTAGTTATCATGCTTTCGTGGTACTGAGTTTGGGATTAATCTTACCAGTTTATTTTTATGCATTGTTTTACGTATATAATAAATTGTATTATTAAATCCACTAACCTTAAGCACTTATTTGTATATTGGTGCATAGTTTTCAAATATTGTTTCATTTGCGGCCGATTAAAAATTCTTATCGAAATCCCATTTATTATACTATCTAAGAACCTTTTTAGGGTGATTTGACATAGTGCTTGTATAATATGTTGTTTGGTTTGGCTTGTGATATGGAGCATATAGTTCACTATTCAAATTGGGGTTAGATCTAAAGAGTTTGCTACTTTCGTACTTATTTCAAAGGATATATCCAAATCGTAATTTCCAAAGAATTTATGTAATGCTCTTTCTGAGGAAATATCAGTGATAGCAAATAATGCGTCATATCTGTATAATCCTCCCTGCATACTAGGAAATATTGTATTATTTTGTGTGAGAAAAACTAAACCTACCAAATCCGTTATTTGGGCAGAATCGGATGAGACCATTTTTATGTCAAACTCATTAGAAAAGGGTTTGGGGTTCAGTTCTTCTTATTAAATTGTATTAGAGCTTTTCTAGTAGTTTTAATTATTTGTTTATCTCGTAGGTAAATCTCTATAAAATCGTCAGTAAACACAGTTGCCTTATTGAAACGATTGAGTGACACAGATGGATAATAGTTATTAATGTTGAATTGCAGAAAGTGTGTTCTTCTTATGTTTTAGAGATCAAAATCAAATAATGACATCCCTTGTTCTGTCTCATGATGGTAGGCTGATATTGCTTTTAATACACTGTAATGTTCTATCTATAATAGATTTAATAATGAAACGGCCGTACGCAGTATACGCTAATTTTCCTATTTGGATTTAATTTGGACTTCTCTATTCGAACTTACCATAGACTCTAGAGAGTTTTGATATTAACGCCTATGATGCCCATTTATAAGATTTAGAAACAGCTGAATATGTATATGTATATGCATTTCAATGCGTATACTTCCCTCTAATATTGAAATATCTATTTTACCTATATATTTTAGGAAGCATTTAATGGACTGAAGTTTCACTTTTCATATATGAACTGATGGCCCAGAAATTTGCCACATATTGTTGTTTTTTCTTGTTTTGTATTTCTCCGTTTTCGTGGGGATTAATTGTGTGTGTATATATATATA
>NC_068984.1:65754371-65759446 GCF_001194135.2 Octopus bimaculoides
TATGTATGTGTGTGTGTGTGTGTGTGTGTGTGTGTGTGTGTGTCTGTGTCTGTGTGTGTGTGTGTGTATAGACATACATGCGGACAACCACTCACCCACGTACATATTGATATTTATCGTCCTCATCATCAAAGTCATCATGTTAGTTATTACTACCGACAGCAGCAACATTACTTACAACGCTGAACTATTGCATCATTGTCAATATCTCCGTATACCAACGGATGTCATATTTTCAGGTTACAAACCAAAGTTCATAGCAAATATTTAATATCATCGATATTGTTTATCATGTGTATCATATGATATTTGTTCGGATTTCTAAGTGAAAGTTTCAATTTAAATATATTTAATATAAGGGCAGTATAACACAATGTAAACACATGGTATATTTGATTCATTTTCGCTCGATCAATAGACAGATATTGAAATCTGTGCAACCTTATTCGGATACGACAAGTTTCTCTTTAATATTGTGGATTTATCATACCTATGAACCTAATGCTTTCAAATGTGGTATAAAATTATGCAGGCAAACATTTACATCTAGACCTTTCAACATTTTTCCTATATGTTTCTCATTGAATTCTAATTTTCGTATTTCTCGTACATCGTTTGTAATGGGCTTTCGTAATCGATCTCTTCTCATTTCGCCTATTAAGCAATTTCTTACAGGACTAAATATTTGCTGTTATTAAATCTATTTAAGCACTATATCAATAATTTGTAAAACATATCAGTAACTGTACAAATATGTTGACACATTTTTCTTCAGCCTGTCTATGTAACTTCCTTTTCTCTCTGTCGCACTTTCTACGGATTATACAATATAGCGCTTTTATATCTGATCTTAAACAAAAACAATCTACAATCCTACTTTGTATGGAAACCTACTTTTATGAGGTTCAATATATGTACGTCTGTTTTCATTTTTTCTTCGGTGATCTTGAGAGTTGATATTAATTTTGATAGGAACCTTCGAATATATCCATTTGCTTTTATGTGCCTAAAAGCCAACTATAGCTAATGATTGATCGCAAGAGAATATATAATATTAATGGAAATTTCTATGAAATACATATTGCATCATTTTTGTTTATATAGTACTTCAGTAGTATACATTCCGAACTCTTTGCAAATAGATTTAATGCATAAGCATTTAAAAGATTACTTCATACTCCACAAATATATATGACCGTGCTCTGTAAGGGCAGTGTTACATAAGCAAAATTTTAATATCTTCCTTATAGCTAACACTCAGACATAGTGATAGGTATTGTCTTATATTTGAAACCTCATCATACACAACACTGGTTTGTAATTTGACAATATATTACACAGTAACTTATATGTAAAATTGTTACTTAGGGAAAATGGAATAAAGTTAATAGTATGGCTTCATTCTTAATACAAATTAATGCCCATCCAAGCTAAATCATTTTGCACTGATCTTATTTCTCACCACATGTACCATCAACGTACTAATGGACTATTCACAAAACCGATATCTTATTTTGCTTAATATAATACAAAATAATAATGGTGTGCGTATAAAGGGAAATAAAGTCGTCTGGTGCTACTGGTTTTTATTATAATCACAACGTTCCCCTAAAATATCAGAGCGTTAAGAAAAAAATGCTTAAAGTACAGTCTTTTTGAGATGCACATATTATCTTAGATATATAAACGTGATTAACACTGAATTAACAGCTTACATTATAAAATTAAATTGTAAAGAAACGAAACTACCAATTCATTACAGATGAATCACCCCAAAAATATCATATTTTACACGTAGATAAAATTGAATGGATTCAACTGGGAATCAGATTGTATTGTAAACGTGCTTTTACATATATGTAAAGATTGTGGTAAAGGACAGAAATATAATGAAATTTGAAATACGGAAACTGAATTTTTATGCCTATTTTCAAATATGAACAGTCAATAACAAACTAATAATGTATCAAAATTAATTTTTAAATGCTCTAGATGTTTACATTTGAAGTATATTGAAAAGAATTGTTTTAATTCGAGTAGATATGTTTATACATTCGCTCTACGATTTGCCATTTTTTGGCAAGAACTGTAACCGTATGCTATTAGCGGTTTAAGAGTAGGATATAAAAATACATTACACATCTCAGTTGAAGTTGTTTCACTTTACATTCGCTGTTAATGACCCTGGAGTTGGAAGAAATCCAAAAGGAAATTAACTATTCAAAGTAAATTGCTCTCATGCTAAACATAGCATGCAGATTCTGAAAATATTTACAAGACAAATAATTGAAAGAAAGAAATTTATTGAAAAGGAAATAATTAGAATGCGAATGTGCATATATTTTATATCCAATGATCTACAGCTAATGAAAGATTTATCGAAAGCTCTCTGACGCAGCATTAATTTATTATAAACAAATGCTCATTCATATATTGGGAAAATAATTTGTTTGTTTGGCGATCAAAGGCGATAATGTTATTGATCAAATGTTGACAATTTCATTTGATAACGTAGACTTAAAAGAAAATAATGTTTCACTCTTGGACTTTATACCACACATTTACATGATTCTTAATGATAACAGTGTAATCGGTAATGCGAAAGTAGAATTTAGTAGGCATCCTATCGGGAAATACTTAACAAGAAAGTAGAATTTCTTTACATAGTTAATACATACCTTTTCGAAACTGAAATATATATTAAAAAGAAAAAAAGCCTGACATTTATGGACAGAACACTTTAGTGTCTGTGGCCCTCAATAACGCTCTCAATTTCGCAGAAAGACACACACACCTTTTTATGAGGGAAATAAATGTAATACTCACTGCTCGGAAGACTGCTATCGAATTTGATAACAAGCTATGGGCAAGAAAAGACACACCAGACCTCTTTGATATTACAATGGGATCGCCAGACTCCCCGGAAACGACTGACCTGGTAGGTCTTTATATCTTAGACAATATAGGTAGGGAATTTCCTGAATTAACTGGAGGTCTCTATAGAGATGACGCACCATTTTTGGTTGAAAACATTTCGAATAGACGTCTCGAACTGCTTTAAAAAATCTACATAAATTCTTCCATACGTTTGGCCTATCCATAACAATTGAAAATAAAAATTATTCGATAAATTATTTGGATCTAATTTGCAACCAAAATACCGGATTACACGAGACGTAGGTAAAGGGAAATTCTAATTTAAGATATATAAATAGTTCAAGTAATTATCCCCTGCAGATAAAAAAAAGCACTACTGCTAAATATAAGTAAAAGAATTTCAAACCTCTCCTCTAATGAAGAGATATTTAATAAACATAAGGAAAGACACAATGTGGCACTAAAAAATGCAGGATATAAGGATGGAATTAAATACATCCACAATAATAATAACCGTAATAGTCGGGATGGAGCAACTACCTCCAAAATGATTAATATTGTCAAATGTAGCACTGCCAAAGATAGAAATAGAAACAAAAATAATAATTATAACAACAGTAATAACAATAATAATATTAATAATATTAATAAGAGAAATATAGAAAATAGGATAAGTCAACCAATGGAAACAATAGTAATAAAAGTAATAGTGCTAATAACAGTAATAACAATAATGATGATGATAATAATAATAATAATAATAATAATAATAATAATAATAATAATAATAATAATAATAATAATAATAATAATAATAATAACAATAATAATTATGGACGAAATAACAGTTTTAAAAACAATAGGTATAATAGTAATAACAACAACAAAAACTGTAACATAATGAATAATATTAAATATAATATTCGAATCATGAATAATACCGGAAAATCTACGCATAACATAGGCAACTCTTATAAAGACAATAATGGGGTGGATACTCTCTGGCTGATAATCCCCTTCGCCATACAAATCAAAAATGATATAGTAAAAACAATCTTCAATCTGATCTATAAACACTTTGCAAAAGGAAAAAAAACAATATTGGGAGTTAATTAATAGCAAAACAATAAGAATAGGATATAGCCTAACACACAACCTGGCTACCATAATCTCCTCAATTAACAATAGAAAACTGGACGTTTTCAATATAAGTAGGAAGAATAACATAGACAACACAAACATATATAAGAACAATAAAACCTATAATAATAATGGTTTTAATAATAATAATGATAATATGATTTTTTTTTCTTAAATACATGTTTTACCTATGAATTTGCGTGTGTAAATTGGGAATGCATACAACGTTTCTCTGCCCTAGGTGTACGGAAAACACTCGGCGAGAAATGGGGAAAAAATTGAAGAAAGAAGAAAAAAAACATAATAATAATAATAATAATAATAATAATAATAATAATAATAATAATAATAATAATAATAAAGGCCTTCGACAGTGTTCCCCACACGTGGATTCTGGCACCAATTATTATAAAATACATAGGGCACTCAATGAACAAATGGCAAACAGTGCTAGAGCTCGAAACAAAAGAGTGACTTGTGAAAACGAAAGCCATCGCCATTAGAAGAGGAATATTCCAGGGAGACACGCTCTCTCCACTCCTGTTCTGTCTGGCACTCACACCTTTAACAGAATTGCTAAACAGAACTGGATGCGGTTACAAATGCTACGGAAAAACAGTCAGCCACCTTCTATATATGGATGACCTAAAATTATATGCTAAAAACGACAAAGAGCTAGAAACACTACTACATACAGTACACGGCTTTACCAAGGAAATAGTTATGAAATTCGGATTAGAACAATGTGCCAAAGCAACCCTGAAAAGAGGAACATTAGTTAAAAGTAGCAGTATAACACTAGATAAAGCCAATGAAATAAGAGAACTAGACGAAAGCCAACCATACAAGTATTTAGGAGTCAATGAACTAGATAGGATACAACATACACAAATGAAAGGAAAAATAAAGAAAGAGTACTATAAACGAGTTTTGATCAATACTAAAAACAGAGCTCAATGCTAAAAACAAGATAATGGGTATCAACACTTTAGCTGTCCCAGTTATAAGCTGCAGCAACAACATCCTTAACTGGACACTAAACGAACTATGTAAAATAG